>NC_084620.1:14328274-14445774 GCF_033978795.1 Nerophis ophidion
TAAAATCATTAAAAGGTTTAGAGAATCTGGAGAAATCACTGTACGATATTAGGGACCTTTGATCCCTCAGGCAGTACTGCATCAAAAAGCGACATCTGTGTGTAAATGATATCACCACATGGGCTCAGGAACACTTCATAAAACCACTGTCAGTAACTACAGTTGGTCGTTACATCTCTAAGTGCAAGTTAAAACTCTACTATGCAAAGCGAAAGCCATTTATCAACAACACCAAGGAACGCCGCCGGCTTCGCTGGGCCCGAGATCATCTAAGATGGACTGATGCAAAGTGGAAAAGTGTTCTGTGGTCTGACGAGTCCACATTTCAAATTATATTTGGAAACTGTGGACGTGGCGTCCTCCGGAACAAAGAGGAAAATAACCATCCGGATTGTTATTGGCGCAAAGTTCAAAGGCCAGCATCTGTGATGGTATGGGGGTGTATTAGTGCCCAAGGCATGGGTAACTTACACATCTGTGAAGGCACCATTAATGCTGAATGGTAAATACAGGTTTTGGAGCAACATATGTTGTCATCCAAGCAACGTTATCATGGACGCCCCTGCTTATTTCAGCAGAACAATGCCAAGCCAGGTGTTACAACAGCGTGGCTTCGTAGTAAAAGAGTGTGGGTACTTTTCTGGTCCACATGCAGGCAAGACATGTCTCCCATCGAAAAATGTGTGCCGCATTATGAAGCGTAAAATACGACCAGACCCCGGACTGTTGAACAACTTAAGCTGTACATCAAGCAATAATGGTAAAAAAATCCACTTTTAAAGATTTAAAAACTAGTTTCCTTAGTTCCTAAACAGTTATTGAGTGTTGTTAAAAGAAAAGGTGATGTAACACAGTGGTGAACATGCTCTTTCCCAACTACTTTGGCACGTGTTGCAGCCATGAGATTCTACTGTAAGTTAATTATTATTTACAAAAAAAAAAGTAAAGTTTATGAGTTCGAACATCAAATATCTTGTGTTTGTAGTGCATTCAATTGAATATGGTTTGAAAAGGATTTGCAAATCATTGTATTCCGTTTATATTTACATCTAACACAATTTCCCAACTCATATGGAAACGGGTTTTGTACATTTCTTGTTATTATTATTCCGAAAAATTTTTTTTGTCATTTTTGATATTGTTTGCAGACTCAGGGAGTAAGTCTCTGGATGCAGAAAGGCTTTGAGAAAAAATAAAAAAGATTTAAATGGGAACCAATAGTTTTTAGCCTTTTTTTAGTGCAGTGGTTCTCAACCTTTTTTCAGTGATGTACCCCCTGTGAACATTTTTTTAATTCAAGTACCCCCTAATCAGAGCAAAGCATTTCTGGTTAAAAAAAAGACATAAAGAAGTAAAATACAGCACTATGTCATCTGTTTCTGATTTATTAAATTGTATTACAGTGCAAAATATTGCTCATTTGTAGTGGTCTTTCTTGAAGTATTTGGAAAAAAACATATCAAAATAACTAAAAATGTGTTTAAAAATAAACAAGTGATTCAATTATGAATAAAGATTTCTACACATAGAAGTAATCATCAACTTAAAGGCCTACTGAAATGAGATGTTCTTATTTAAACGGGGATATCAGGTCCATTCTATGTGTCATACTTGATCATTTCGCGTTATTGCCATATTTTTGATGGAAGGATTTAGTAGAGAACATCCACGATAACGTTCGCAACTTCTAGTGCTAATAAAAAAGCCTTGCCTTTACCGGAAGTCGCAGACGATGACGTCACAAGGGTGAGAGCTCCTCACATCCTCACATTGTTTATAATGGGAGCCTCCAGCAGCAAGAGCTATTCGGACCGAGAAAACGACAATTTCCCCATTAATTTGAGAGAGGGTGAAAGATTTGTGGATGATGATATTGATAGCGAAGGACTGGAAAAAAAAAAAAAAAGGCGATTGCATTGGGACGGATTCAGATGTTTTTAGACACAATTACTAAGATAATTCTGGGAAATCCCTTATCTTTCTATTGTGTTGCTAGTGTTTTAGTGAGATTAAATAGTACCTGATAGTCGGAGGGGTGTGTCCACGGGTGTCTTGAGGCCAGTGTCTGAGGGAAGTTGAAGGCAGCTGCATGGGCGGCGCAAGCTCAGCTGATCTCCGGTAAGAGGTGACTTTTTACCACAATTTTCCCACCCGAAACCTGCCGGTTGACAAGTGGTCGGGAACCATGTTCTCTTGACCGCTCTGATCCATAGTAAAGCTTCACCTCCGGGAATTTTAAACAAGGAAACACCGTGTTTGTGTGGCTAAAGGCTAAAGCTTCCTACCTCCATCTTTCTACTTTGACTTCTCCATTATTAATTGAACAAATTGCAAAAGATTCAGCAACACAGATGTCCAGAATACTGTTTAATTGCGCGATAAAAAGAGACGACTTTTAGCCGCAAATGGTGCAGCCCTAATATGTCCACTGCAACACGGGATGTCATCATTCCGCGACGTTTTCAACCAAAAACTCAGCGGGAAATTTAAAATTGTAATTTAGTAAACTAAACCGGCCGTATTGGCATGTGTTGCAATGTTAATATTTCATCATTGAGATATAAACTATCAGAGTGCGTGGTCGGTAGTAGTGGGTTTCAGTAGGCCTTTAAGGTGCCCTCTGTAACAGAGATCCATTTCGATTCATGAACTTAATTCTAAACATTTCTTCACAAAAAAAGAAATCTTTAACATCAATATTTATGGAACATGTCTACAAAAAATCTCGTTGTCAACACTGAATATTGCATTGTTGCATTTCTTTTCACAGTTGATTACCTTACATTCATATTTTGTTGAAGTATTATTCATAAAGGATTTTTGAATTGTTGCTATTTTTAGAATATATTTTAAAAATCTCACGTACCCCTTGGCATAGCTTCAAGTACCCCCATTTGAGAACCACTGTTTTAGTGCACTAATCACTGTATTTTTGTTAATGTAGCATTGAATACATCATCTGATTTACAGCAATATTCAATAAGATAAGCTTGTTATTATACGTGTTAATGTGTTCATATTAGTTACTTGCTGTAAAACATTTTCGGTTATATAATCTATTGTCAAAGTATCAAATCGGGACTGAAACTCAGTTCAGATGGGAGGCCAAAAATTTTGATCGGGACAACTCCAGCAACATTTTGAATGTTTGTCGTCGCTGTTTTGAGAAACTTGAGTGTCCTCTAAGTTTTGTGAATGCAACCGAGCAATAACCACAAGCAGTTGGTGATTTGAATGTATCACAAATTATATGTATCTTCGACTTTTAAAAAAAAAAAACATTGAAAAAACAATTCGAAACATCCCTGAAGGTACAAGCTGTGTTTCACTGATTAATTTTCGACACTTTGATCGTCTATAGGGCATTTGCAACAGTGCGTGCTGCGATGTGTTAACCTTGAGTTGTCCCGAGAAATAACCGCTGGATGTTTGAGAAATGGGTGACAAGCAATAAAACAGGATTTTTTGTGTAGATTTAACATCTTCCAGGGCTTAATTGGATAGTTGTGCATGTCGAGTGACTGTCAAGCAAACAAAAAAACCTTACTATTTCATCAGGCAATGCTTTGAACAGCTTCCTCTCAGGATTCCTCGCTATGTCATTTTTGAATTTAAAGCGTCGCTCTCACAAACTTCAAGGAAAGACAGATACCTGCACACACAGGCCCCCGGGGAGGCATCGAACCCACGGTAAAATGCTGCTATTCCGAATCAGCGGCGCATCCTGCAGCATGATGTAGAGATTTAGGGTGCAGCATCCATCACTGTCTTTGAGGATCACCACAGAGCGTAGCAGTGATGACAAAGGACGGTCAAGGTTAGCTTTGTTTGGCTATAACACTTCACTCTGACACTCAGTTTTTTTACATTTTTTCTCCCGGTTCATGAAGAAAAAACGACTTGTTTGTTTTTCCATCATCCAACCATCCATTTTCTACAGCGTGTCCTCCTCGGGGTCATTTTTTTTCATGTTAAAAATATACAAAGGACAAAAATACACAGGACGTTGGTAGTAAATGAGTTGCACTTGTATAGCACTTTTTTACCTTTTTAAAGAACTCAAAGTGCTTTGACACTATTTCCACATTCACCCATTCACACACACATTCACACACTGATGGTGGGAGCTGGTGGGCGCTAACCAGGACCCATCAGGAGCAAGGGTCAAGTGTCTTGCTCAAGGACACAACGGACATGACTAGGATGGTAGAAGGTGGAGATTGAACCAGTAACCCTCAGGTTGTTGGCACGGCCACTCTCCCAACTTCGCCACGCCGTCCCCGCCTTGGCGTCACTTTACATGTCCTCTCACAAATTTTATGTTGACTTTTCAGTACTTCCTTTGGGGGGAAATTGTTCCAAAATGCTAACAAATTAGAAGGGACACATGCAATGTATCACACATTGGAGACTCTGGTCATTGGTATGACACTGGATCATGTCAAAAAGTCAGTTCCTAACACGTTATATTTTAATTCAGTTGCCTGTGGATTTAGTAAAAACATCAAGATGGCCACGGTGGTCATGATTATGGTTTTGATTTATTTCAAACAATTTACAGCATGGTTCTTTGCATATTTCCAATTTCTCATTAGAACATGTCTGAAAAGGAGTAGAGTGGTCAATCCTGGTTTACAATGTGATTTAGGCTTGAAGGTAAAATGGGGGTCGGCAACCCGCGGCTCTAGAGCCGCTTGCGGCTCTTTAGCGCCGCCCTAGTGGCTCTCTGGAGCTTTTTCAAAAATGTATGAAAAATGGAAAAAAATGAAGGGAAAAAAATATATTTTTTGTTTTAATATGGTTTCGGCAGGAGAACAAACATGACACAAACCTCACTAATTGTTTTAAAGCACACTGTTTATATTAAACATGCTTCACTGATTCGAGTATTTGGCGAGCACCGTTTTATCCTACTAATTTTGGTGGTCCTTGAACTCACCGTAGTTTGTTTACATGTACAACTTTCTCCGACTTTCTTGGACGTGTTTTATGCCACTTCTTTTCCTGTCTCATGTTGTCCACCAAACATTTAACGTTGGGCGTGAATGCACAAAGGTGAGTTTTGTTGATGTTATTGACATATGTGGAGTGTGCTAATCAGACATATTGTGTCCCTGCATGACTGCAAGCTAATCGATGCTAACATGCTATTTAGGCTAGCTGTATGTACACATTGCATCGTTATGCCTCATTTGTAGCTATATTTGAGCTCATGTAGTTTCCTTTAAGTCCTCTTAATTCAATTTATTCCTCATGACACACTATCTGTATGTAATATGGCTTTTATTTTTTTGCGGCTCCAGACAGATTTGTTTTTGGATTTTTTGGTCCAATATGTCTCTTTCAACATTTTGGGTTGCCAACCCCTGAAGTAGAACATAGTCCTTTCAGCCCGGTTTCTTGTACATGAATTAAACCCTAATTGTAGACTAAATCACGTTTAACAACTATGCCCCTTTCCTTACAAGTACTGATCACCTTCATTTTCCTGACAAGTGAAACCTTTCATGGTGAAACAATGAATTCATGAGGTGTGAGTGAATCAACAGTCTGTAAAATAAGTATGTTTGCAAATCTAAACTGGACAAAGATAACATCACTTTCCAGAATACTACATATCCAGACTACAAATAAGAGAACTTCCTAGAGTAATTGGCTGGGTTGATGGAAACGGAGTTTGAAACCCTCGACCTCCTGACTGCAGCCGACGTGTTAACCATCATGTTTGTTTTCAATTGTGGGATACTTTAAAATCATTTCATTGAAAATATTATTCTTGCCCACACCAAAGTTTTTTTTTTTAAAAACTTTACTTTCTCCATTCTAGATTAGGAGTCACACTTTGCAGTTCCACACACTGCTAAAATATGTGTTGAAAAACTCCATCCCTGGTTTTGAGCACACCCTCACCTTTGCACAATGTGCATATGCTTAATCTAATCCGGCTTCTAAAACATGATCTTCGTTATTGTCATACTTGCCAACCCTCCCGGATTTTCCAGGAGACTCCCGAAATTCAGCGCCTCTCCCGAAAACCTCACGGGACAAATTTTTTCCCGAAAATCTCCCGAAATTCAGGCAGAGCTGGAGGCCACGCCCCCTCCAGTTCCATGCGGACCTGAATGACGTATCGACAGCCTTTTTCACGTCCGCTTTCCCACAATATAAACAGCGTGTCTGCCCAATGACGTTATAACTGTAGAATGATCGAGGGCGAGTTCTTGGTTTGTTGTTAGGCAGTTTCATTAACGTCCTTCCAGAGCGGTAACAAAACACAACAATAGCAGTCACGTTTTTTGTCTATAGTTTGTATGCCGTAAACAGCAATGTTGTGACACTCTTAAACAGGACAATACTGCCATCTACTGTGCATGCATGACATTAACATTTACGGCTTTTAGTGCTGTGGTTCTCAACCTTTTTTCAGAGATGTACCCCCTGTGAAAATTTTTTTAAATCAAGTACTCCCTAATCAGAGCAAAGTATTTTTGGTTGAAAAAATAAAGATAAATAAGTAAAATACAGCACTATGTCATCAGTTTCTGATGTATTAAATTGTATAACAGTGCAAAATATTGCTAATTTTTTATGGTCTTTCTTGAACTATTTGGAAAAAAAGATGTAAAATACCAAAAACTTGTTGAAAAATAAACAAGTGATTCAATCATAAATGAAGATTTCTACACATACTGCGATGAGGTGGCGACTTGTCCAGGGTGTACGCCGCCTTCCGCCCGATTGTAGCTGAGATAGGCACCAGCGTCCCCCGCAACCCCAAAGGGAATAAGCGGTAGGAAATGGATGGATGGATAGCTGTAAATTTACTCCTCCCCTCCTAAACACGCCCCCAATAACACCCACCCCCCAAACACGCCCCCCAACCCCCCACCCTCCGTAATCAGAGGTCTCAAGGTTGGCAAGTGTGATTATTGTTGATTACTTTAGTCTGACATTCTGTAGTCTTGAACTAGTTATTCTGAAGTCAAATGACATCTCAGAAAGCAGCTTAATTAATATGCATTAATTTAAACTAGATGATTGTAGTCCTGGTTTTATTCATGCGCTGAACAAGAAACCGGGTCTTTGAGTTTAAACAGGTTCTTAAACTGGAATATATTAGTACTTTGTGTGACTTCTTTGCTTAATCAATTTCATATATTAATACCACATACTGATGAACTAAAGGTCTATGCATACACATGTTTAAAATGTATTTTTTTTCTTTTAGGTTACATTTTCTCTCTTTTGTGGCAAAGAACTGTTGTACATTTTTGGTTAGCAGGTTCTAGTTTGCTCTGTCCATAATTTTAGCTGTTTGCGAATGGACCAAATTATTGAGTTTCAATATTTTTAATTATTAAAAAAATAACTGACCCTGCAACAGATTAATTTTACTTTAATGAAACTACAATTCCTCATGAGCATTCCATACTCATATTGCATTTTTTTTTTAATACTTCTGCCTTCAGCAGCCTTATCCAGATACAAAGTAAGACCTTGTTAGCCCTTAGCTTTTGTCACAGTGTCATTTGCAGCAACCATAACAAAAAGTGTCCCTTTAAAAAAACGGAACGGACAGCGTTTGAGTCTAGACAACAACAGCAAATGAGAACAGGAAATGAACAAATGTGTTTGTAACTGCTACAAAGTGGAAATAGGGTAGGATTAAATACACTTTGCTACGTCTTTCTTTTCAAACTTAAGAGAAATTAAAAATAAGTGTAATATGTGATGTATCGTGTTGAAATTGTATTTATGTTTGGAAAAAAAACTTCAACCAACAAACCGATTGTTTTCCCAAAAACTCAACCATTAGACAAAATCGTGTATAAACCCTTCCTAAAAGACTCGATGTCCTACAGCGTCTATACTTTTGCCCATCTGTCAGAAAGCCGTAATAAAGGACGTGTATATGAGAAGACAAATGTGCAACTTTGCCACCCCTGCCTGACTCAGCCAGTAAATTTACAGTGTAAATTACCCCTTCAGATCATATACTCTCCCCCCTACACCCCATGGACTCCCATCATTGAGCCTTTTTGCTGCCAGGTGTGGTGAGATTGCATCATTTGGCAGACCACCTAGGCCCACCCCCCTTTCAACATCCCATGCCCCCCAGGCCATCATCCACCTCCAAGAATAAAGAAATCATTCTACAGTAAATCCATCACTGAAGGTGTAGATACACTTGCTGCCCTTCGCTCTGTTTCTGCAGCGGTCTCCCTTAAGATTCTCTCTTCTTTATCCGCACCTCCATTGAAGGTGAGATTGTGATGGATGGAGCCGACACAGCTCGCTAGGCTCTGTTACGGACCGTGCTGGCACAAACAGCTTTCCACTGCACCACACAAACACAAATACAGTTGTTTTAACGCTGCCTGTTATTAGCGACAACATCCACTCAATCAAATGCGCCAATACAAGACTTCCATTACAAATTCACTCATTTTAAGGCAGGGGTCACCAACGCGATGCCCGCGGGAACCACGTAGCCCGTAAGGACCAGATGAGTAGCCCGCTGGCCTGTTCAAAAAATGGCTCAAATAGCAGCACTTACCAGTGAGCTGCTTCTATTTTTTTTATTGTATTTATTTACTAGCAAGCTGGTCTCGCTTTGCTCGACATTTTTAATTCTAAGAGAGACAAAACTCAAATAGAATTTGAAAATCCAAGAAAATATTTGAAAGACTTTGTCTTCACTTGTTTAAAATACATGCATTTATTTTTTTACTTTGCTTCTTATAACTTTCAGAAATTTTTTTTAGAAAAAAATACAACCTTAAAAATGATTTTAGGATTTTTAAACACATATACCTTTTTACCTTTTAAAATCCTTCCTCTTCTTTCCTGATGATTTGAATTAATGTTCAAGAATTTTTTTTTATTATTGTAAAGAATAATGAATACATTTTAATTTCATTCTTCATTTTAGCTTCTGTTTTTTCGACAAAGAATATTTGTGAAATATTTCTTCAAACTAATGATTAAAATTCCCCCAAAATATTCTGGCAAATCTAGAAAATCTGTAGAATCAAATTTAAATCTTATGTCAAAGTCTTTTGAATTTATTTTAAAAATTTTGTTCTGGAATATCTAGAAGAAATAATGATTTGTCTTTGTTAGAAATATAGCTTGGTCCAATTTGTGCAAAGTGCAGATTGGATTTTAACCTATATTAAACATGTCATAAAAATTATAAAATTAATCAGGAAGAATTACTAATGATGTTTTGTTTTTTTTTTCAAAAAGATTCGAATTAGCTAGTTTTCTCTTCTCTTTTTCAGTTGAATTTGAAAGAATCGAATTTGAAGATAAACTATGTTTCAAAATTTAATTTTCATTTTTTTTGTGTTTTCTCCTCTTTTAAACCGTTCAATTAAGTGTTTTTTTCATCATTTGTTCTCTACAAAAAACCTTCCGTAAAAGGAAAAAAAATGTACGACGGAATGACAGACAGAAATACCCATTATATATATATATATATATATATATATATATATATATATATATATATATATATATATTAAAGGTAAATTGAGCAAATTGGCTATTTCTGGCAATTTATTTAAGTGTGTATCAAACTGGTAGCCCTTCGCATTAATCAGTACCCAAGAAGTAGCTCTTGGTTTCAAAAAGGTTGGCGACCCCTGTTTTAAGGTAATCACTAAATCTAAGAGTTAGTGGGATAACCCTTCCATCATGGCAACAGCTTGACCCTGGAACAGAATATTTCAAATATAATTTATGATATTTATATGGCGCTTTTCTCTAGAGACTCAAAGCGCTTTACATAGTGAAACCCAGTATGTATATTTAAACCAGTGTATGTCAGGACTTGGACAATGGAGCGTTTTTTTTTCCCGGGGTGCAAAGTGACTGGACTGGACAAGGCGTGAAGGTAAAGACATGATTTAATTATTCTATCAAAAGAACAAACCAAAAGCACGCACCAGGCGGAGACACAAACTTAGCTAGGAACAAAAACGTAAACACATAGCCTGAACTGTAGACATAAACAAAAAACTGACTGTGGCGTGCAAAAGTCAAAAACAGAGCAATGGCATGAGCACTAAGGCATGGAACGCGTAATCATTCAGATATCAGGTGTAATCTCGCCAGGCTGACTACCTGGCAACTACAGGCCTAAATAGTTGTATCATGATTGACAACAGGTGCGAGTGTCCGAACACCAGCAGAAGGTGAAAATCATGCCACCATGGCAACCAAAACAAACAAGGGTGCATCAAAAAACAGGAACTAATGAAGTCAAAAACAAACAGAACATGATCACAAGACATGACAGTGTGGGTGGCACTGGGAGCAGGTGCGTTAAGTGTCTTGCCCAAGGACAAGGACAAAGACAAAACGGCAAACACCAGGATGGCGGAAGCGGGGATCCAACCTGGAACCCTCAAGTTGCTGGCACAGCTGCTCTATCAACCGAGCCACGCCGCTCTGAATTTTTATTTTTGGACAAAATAATTGTATGAAAGCAGCAAAAATCTCATCTCCATTCAGTCTAATGAGCCAATACAAAACTTCCGTTACAAACTCACACATTTTAAGATTATCACTAAACATGCACATTTTTGTTATCAATAATTTGTTAATAGGATAGGGGAATCTCACTTATGAAATTGTATCATGACAATAGATTGACCCTGAAATAGATTATAAAGATGTTCATTATTTCTTGCTACAGAGTGTGGCAGGATAGCTTTGGTACAGCAACAAGTTAGCCCTTATGAGCAAATTCATATCTACAATTACAAATTTACAGTTTTTAAGATGACTATTAAAAATGTGTGTTTTCCTCTGCCAACTAAATGTTGATATACATAAGCTAGGACAATCTATCTTTGGTTGTTCTGAACTCCTGTTTAAATGTTAGCTCATGACAGGTTATTGTGAAGTGAAGTGAATTATATTTATATAGCACTTTTCTCTAGTGACTCAAAGCGCTTTACATTGTGAAACAAAATATCCATCTTACATTTTTAAACCATTGTGGGTGGCACTGGTAGCAGGTTTCATAAAGTGTCTTGCCCAAGGACACAATGGCAGTGACCAGGTTGGCAGAAGCGGGGATCGAACCTGGAACCCTCAAGTTGCTGGCACGGCCATTCTTCTTTAGACAGCAACGTTTTGCTGTAACTGTCTCCATTAATGTTTATTGTGTTTGTTTTTATTTCGTGTTTTGTCTCTGACTACCCTTTGCCTCAAAATTAAAAATCTCAGGGCATTCAATCAATCGTAACTGGACTGTTGGGTTTGTCTTAGAAGACGTTTCTCCTCTCATTCGAGTAGGCTTCATCAGTTCATGTTCATAGACTTGGATTGGTCAGATCTAGTCTACCGGTTGGTGCCAAAACCCCAAATATTCATACTCCAAAAAACCAGGAGGGTGTGCCTGGGCAAGGATGGTTTCGCCCTACCGTAGTGAGAAAAACAACTGTTGAAATGCAAACAATCCTACTGTCAAAACCAACGACAGTCGTTGAAGTGTAATTTCCCCTCGTCAGTATTGAGGTTTTGTGTGTCGGAGCGATTGCTGTGGATTGACTACTACCTGTCCAAAATAGTCGGAATCAGCCACGTTAGCATTCCATTCAGTTGTACACAAATGGCACAACTCCTTCTATTTATTGAACTGATGAAGCCTACTCGGATGAGAGGCGAAACGTCTTCTAAGACAAACCAAATAGTCCAATTGTGATTGATTGAATGCCCTGAGTTTACAATGACTTGGGTGAATGAAACTTTCATAGACACGATACATCAAAAGTTGGCGACAATGCCAAGAATAATCATAAACTGCCCTCCGAGTCAAAGCCATTCTGTCCTTGGGCAAAACACTTCACCCACCTTGCTCCCAGTGCCGCTCATACTGGTGTATGAATATGAATCAATGTTTAAGGCTGGTCGGAGGAGCCGTAGGCGCTAATTGGCAGCCGCGCTCCTGGCAGTCTACCCCAGTGCAGCTGGGGACCACCGTCCGCCGTCACTGTGTGAATGTGGTGTGCATGAATGATGGGTTCTCGGTTCTCTGTGAAGTGCTTTTAAGTGTCTAGACAAGCGTTATATTAATCTAATATAAATGTAATCCATTATAATATATCATAGTTGATAATGATAATGCTGATGTTGATAATAATGAATATGTATCTGTCTTCTGTAGAACACAGACGCAGTCCATGACATGATCCTAGATGTAATCACCTGGGTGGGCATCCTCCTGTCTCTGGTCTGCCTGCTGGTCAGCATCTTCACCTTCTGCTTCTTCAGAGGCCTCCAGAGCGATCGCAACACCATCCACAAGAACCTCTGTGTCTGCCTCTTCATTGCTGAGTCTCTATTCCTTGTGGGGATAAACCGGGCTGACCAGCCGGTAAGACAACAATTTTCTATACTGCTTGTATTATTTGGAGTTACCTGAGCGCTGGAACCTATCCCAGTTGAGTTTGGACAAGAAGCGGGGTACACACTGGACTAGTTGCCAGCTAATGGAAGGGGAAATGTACAGGAGGTAAAGTTATATTTTTGCCACATTTCTGTGAGAATCCTACATCTGACTGAAGCATAAAAGAGTGGAACAACACAGGACTAGCTGCAGTGTGCTCAAACACCCACCAGGTAGAATCCAGAAACAGTTAATACTACATCATCTTTTTCTCTTTTGGACTTATTAGTTCTTATCAGGTCGGTAGTGCATTTTTCACACATTATTCACAAGCGTTTAAAGCAGGGGTCTCAGACACGCGGCCAGCGAGACGTTAATTTGCGGCCCGCACTTTGATATGTAAATTCAGTATTAGTGTGGCTCGCAAGTTTTATATGAATGGCGCTTGACGGCGTCATATTTGTTATAATTACCAACCCTCCCGAATTTTCCGGGAGACTCCGGAATTTCAAGGCAATCATTCAAAGGTAATCCTTCCCGCAAACATCTGTCAGTTTTCACTCAAACAACAATGTTCACTGGGTGCCGTATTGACACTGCCTTTGAAGCCCTCTATAACTTGTACTAACAGCGTACCATTCCAGACATTTCTGAATTTGGCTTTTATGAACACAAGTCATCCGATCCACCTTTTCATCAAACATACAGCATACAGTCTCAGCCACATGTTCTGTAAGGTTTCTGGAAACACGTGTCAGTGACTGCAAGGCATACTTACAGGACACACTGGCGGTGGCTGTATAAACAAGTTTATCACTGTTACAAATATACGCCACACTATGAACCCACACCAAACAAAAATGAAAATTTCAGGAGAACATCTGCACTGTAACACAACATAAACACATCAGAACAAATACCCAGAATCCATGCTACAATATACGCCCCGCTACAACCTAACCCCGCCTACAACCCCCCCCCCCGCCCCCCCAACCCCCTCGCATCGGTCGAGGTGGAGAGTTAGAGCTGCAAGGTCTTCTGGGTATTTCTTCTGTTGTGTTTATGTTGTGGTACAGTGCGGATGTTCTCCCAAAATGTGTTTGTCAGTCTTGTTTGGTGTGTGTTCACAGTGTGGCGTATATTTGTAACAGTGATAAACTTGTTTATGCGGCCACCTTCAGTGTGACCCGTGTGGCTGTTGATCGAGTATGTCTTGCAGTCACTCACGTGTGGCCACCAAAGTCTCTTACAATCTATAACTAGGCGGCACTCTGTTAATATGTTAAGTCCAGAGCGATGTCATGTTGACTGGGTAAAAATCAGGACAAATAATTGGACAACGCATACCCCGGGAGATGCACTTAAATTCGGGAGTCTCCTGAAAAAAAAAAGGGAGGGTTGGCTAGTAGGTTGTTAGGGTGGGAAAGCCCTTCAAAGAAGGTGAATTCATTAGAACGTGCATGTTAGATATTTTAAGAAATCTTTCCTTGCGGCCCAGCCTCACTCAGTGTCTGCATCCAGTAACCCCCAGGCAAATTGAGTTTGAGACCCCTGGTTTAAAGTGAAGGATGGGAAAATAATACATCCTTACCTACTTATAGACAAACACTCACACTAACATTCACACCAATAGACAAGTTGGTCTCAAACATTGTAATGTACCACAAATGTTACCTAGTGTGCTTGTTCAAAATAATCTAAAACTGATTTATTACCATTACCAATCTAAAATGCATGTTTTTTGGAATGTAAGTGAAAACGGGTTATGTGTTATCTTTTTATTGTTATTATTATTATTATTATCATTAATACTGTTATTATAAGTAGTATTAATATTATTATTATGTACAGACTGAAGAAACCAGGAATCGTCTTTAGTCTTAAAGGTGTCTTTTATGGCTGTGATTAATGGTCTTCTCACGGACCACACAATTAATGTCCACTCAAGCCTTCAGACGTTTAATTGAATCAATTCCAGGGACAAAATAAGCTAGTAATGTTCAACTGCGCACATAATGAGTTGAAGCCATGTACGTACTATATAATGTTAGAGCTGCTCTAGTCAAGTAAATTGCTCTCAAGGGTCACATTTTCACAAAGCTAAGTTTTTTAACTTAATTTTTGTTCAATATTATTGCACTTTCAGTGCTTTTTTTTTTAGAAAGAAGATCTTATAGACTGTTTTTGCATGAATACATGTACTGGTTTTATAGAGGATCTTTGACTGGAATTTCTTGCGTTGAAGGTCCTTAAAAACAACTGAATGCTCCTGTCTTAGAGAAGTGTTTTTTTGTTTTGTTTTCGTTTTTTTATGTGTCCCTTTTAAAAGCTGCATGCTTGTCATGTAGTATCTTTGACGAGCTGTTTATCCCTTGAAAACAGAGTGCTCATGTAATGTAGTGGCTCTTTAACTGGTGTTTTTTCAGCAGATTTCTAAAAACAGCAGAACACTCTTGTCATATTGTGTTTGCAAACTGTTAATTTGAGCCCCAAAATATATTAAATTGACATAGAAAAGCTTTAATTTGGGATTTTGCAGGTGACCCTTTAAAAAAGCAGCATGTTGCTGTCATACACTAAAGGATCTTTTGACTAGCGTTTTTGTAATTTATCCTTTACAACAGTGGTTCTAAAATGGGGGTACGCATACCTCTGGGGGTACTTGAGGGTATGCCAAGGGGTACGTGAGATTTTTTTTTAAATATTCTAAAAAATAGAAACAATTCAAAAATCATTTATAAATATATTTATTGAATAGTACTTCAACAAAATATGAATGTAAGTTCATAAACTGTGGGGAAAAAAATACAATAATGCAATATTTAGTGTGGACAGCTAGATTTTTTGTGAACATGTTCCATAAATATTGATGTTAAAGATGTCTTTTTTTTTGAAGAAAAGTTTAAAATTAAGTTCATGAATCCAGATGGATCTCTATTACAATCCCTAAAAAGAGGGCACTTTAAGTTGATGATTACTTCTACGCGTATAAATCTTTATTTAGAATTGAATCACTTGTTTATTTTTCAACAAGTTTTCAGTTATTTTTACATCTTGTTTTCCAAATAGTCCAAAAAAAGACCACTACAAATTAGCAATATTTTACACTGTTATACAATTTAATAAATCAGAAACTGATGACATAGTGCTGAGTTTTACTTCTTTATCTCTTTTTTTTTTAACCAAAAATGCTTTGCTCTAATTAGGGGGTACTTGAATTAAAAACATGTTCATAGGGGATACATCACTGAAAAAAGGTTGAGAACCACTGCTTTACAACATTAAGAGTGTGCTCTTGCCATATGAAGAAACTTTGACTCACATTTTTTGTAGTATGTCCTTAAAACCAGCAGTCATAGTGCTCCTGTCATGTGAACAGTATTTGGCCAGCATGTGTGCAGTAGATCTGTGCTCTGCTGTTTATTAGGACCAACTGCAAAAACGGCGGTCAAAGATCCTTTGTATGTCAACATTGTTGTGCTGTTTTGAGAGTGTTTCCTTGGTTATATTCATTCACATGACGCTTCTTTAAATCCTTCCTTTCCTAGATCGCATGTGCCGTCTTTGCTGCCTTGCTGCATTTCTTCTTCCTGGCGGCGTTCACATGGATGTTTTTGGAAGGCGTCCAGCTCTACATCATGCTGGTGGAGGTATTCGAAAGCGAGCACTCCCGGCGTCGTTATTTCTACATGGTGGGCTATGGCGTCCCGGCACTTATCGTCGCCGTCTCCGCTGCCGTGGATTACCGGAGTTACGGCACAGAGAGAGTGTGAGTTTCCTTTTTTTTTTTCAACCAAGGAAATAATGGAAGTAATGACATTGTATGATATGCTGGCATGCTTAGCAGTTAGTCCACACTAGCTGTAGCATTTGTAGCCGGTGGGGCCATCGTTCTTCCTGATGGATGAGGTGATAGCTTGCCACCATAAATAATTAAAGGCCCGCCACCATCGGAACAATTACATTGGACCAGTGAAAGATGAGGGAGGGGACATGCCGTGACACAGCGGAAGGAGGAGGAGGGGGACAGAGGAGTCTTGGCAAATAGATTTGGGGATGATTGCAGGGTCATACAAGGCATCCAAAAATTCTCAGCCAACATTTTCTAACTTGGGAAATTTTTATTTTTTGGTAACCATGGAGAACCGCTAATTATTTTTGAGTGAGGTGGTGGAGGACAGGGGTCAAATCAGCTCAATGGAACTTCAAACTTTAATGGGTCGTGTCTCTCAAACCAAGAAAAATGTATTGGATCAAATATCGGTCCATCCATCCATTTTCTATCGCTTGTTACTTTTTGGGGTCGCGGGTGGCGCTGGCGCCTATCTCAGCTACAATCGGGCGGAAGGCGGTGTACACCCTGGACAGACACCACCTCATCGCAGGGCCAACACAGATAGACAGACAACATTCACACTCACATTCACACACTAGGGCCAATTTAGTGCCAACAAATCAAATAATTATATACATTTTTGACTACAGTACAAATGATTTAAAATCACCAGCTAAAGACAATTTTTGATAGCATTCTGCTTGTCACAACAGAACATCAAACTTTCAGGGAACATACACCATAAGATTAATGACACAATTCCCATAATACAGTCTTGATCAAATATATGTGTTGTTTTATTACTAATGCTGTCAAAGTTGACACGGTAACAACAAGTTAACAAACATTTCTTCTAACAGCACTATTTTTTTATCTCGAGATTAACGTGCGTCCTTTTGACCCTCAGTTCATATCGTAGTGATGGAAAGCAGTGGCGTTCATTGGAACAAATAGAAAGTAGAAATGGAAAAAGAAAAATGTGTACTGAATGATAATATTAGTTGTGAACACAATATTAGTTTGGAAGTTCTGGCAGGTCAACCATATATATATATATATATATATATATATATATATATATATATATATATATATATATATATATATATATATATATATATATATATATATATATATATATATATATATATATATATATATATATATATATATATATATATATATATATATATATATATATATATATATATATATATAAACACTATAGTAGCAGCAGTGGCTTCACGGTGGCAGAGGGGTTAGTGCGTCTGCCTCACAATACGAAGGTCCTGCAGTCCTGGGTTCAAATCCAGGCTCGGGATCTTTCTGTGTGGAGTTTGCATGTTCTCCCCGTGAATGCGTGGGTTCCCTCCGGGTACTCCGGCTTCCTCCCACTTCCAAAGACATGCACCTGGGGATAGGTTGATTGGCAACACTAAATTGGCCCTAGTGTGTGAATGTGAGTGTGAATGTTGTCTGTCTATCTGTGTTGGCCCTGCGATGAGGTGGCGACTCGTCCAGGGTGTACCCCGCCTTCCGCCCGATTGTAGCTGAGATAGGCGCCAGCGCCCCCCGCGACCCCAAAAGGGACTAAGCGGTAGGAAATGGATGGATGGAGTAGCAGCAGTGCTGTTAATTCTGCCTAGTATCCATTTTTTAAAGACAAAGTTTGTGAGTCGCGAGTTGGGTTTTGTTTTTGGGTTGTTTTTGGTTGCTCATTTGGGCTAAAGCAAAACACGACTGTGCCGGTAGATAGTTTGTTCTTTCCTTCACAGCATTTTCTGGTTATCGTGCCCCCAGTCAACTTGGCACGCCTCCATACACATGCATGCAAATGACGCATGTGCTACTACATTACAGCCCAGACTGACGAGACAGTGGGAGAATATGTGGTAGAATTAGTGAGTATATATATATATATATATATATATATATACATACAAAACCCCGTTTCCATATCAGTTGGGAAATTGTGTTACATGCAAATATAAATGGAATATAATGATTTGCAAATCATTTTCAACCCATATTCAATTGAATGCACTACAAAGACAAGATCATGGTTTTCAAACTCATAAACTTTATTTTTTTTTTTTTTGCAAATAATAATTATCTTAGAATTTCATAGCTGCAACGCGTGCCAAAGTAGTTGGGAAAGGGCATGTTCACCACTGTGTTACATCACCTTTTCTTTTAACAACACTCAATAAACGTTTGGGAACTGAGGAAAGTAATTGTTGAAGCTTTGAAAGTGGAATCCTTTCCCATTTTGTTTTGTGTAGAGCTTTAGTCGTTCAACAGTCCGGGGTCTGCGCTGTCGTATTTTACGCTTCATAAAGCGCCACACATTTTCGATGGGAGACAGGTCTGGAATGCAGGCGGGCCAGAAAGTACCCGGACTCCTTTACTATGAAGCCACACTGTTGTAACATGTGGCTTGGCTTTGTCTTGCTGAAATAAGCAGGGGCGTCCGTGATAACGTTGATTGGATGACAACATATATTGCTCCAAAACCTGTATGGACCATTTAGCATTAATGGTGCCTTCACAGATGTGTAAGTTACCCATGCCTTGGGCACTAATACACCCCCATACCATCACAGATGCTGGCTTTTAAACTTTGCGCCTATAACAATCCGGATGGTTATTTTCCTCTTTGATCCGGAGGACACCACGTCCACAGTTTCCAAATATAATTTGAAATGTGGACTCGTCTGACCACAGAACACTTTTCCACTTGGCATCAGTCCATC
The DNA here is from genome assembly GCF_033978795.1 of Nerophis ophidion. NCBI lineage: Eukaryota > Metazoa > Chordata > Actinopteri > Syngnathiformes > Syngnathidae > Nerophis > Nerophis ophidion. Next base: position 14,347,263 of record NC_084620.1, read on the forward strand.
TTAGATGATCTCGGGCCCAGCGAAGCCGGCGGTGTTTCTGGGTGTTGTTGATAAATGGGTTTTGCTTTGCATATTAGAGTGTTAACTTGCACTTACAGATGTAGCGAACAACTTTAGTTACTGACAGTGGTTTTATAAAGTGTTCCTGAGCTCATGTGGTGATATCCTTTACACACTGATGTCGGTTTTTTGATGCAGTACTGCCTGAGGGATCAAAGGTCCGTAATATCGTCTTTTGCGTGCAGTGATTTCTCCAGATTCTCTGAACCATTTGATGATTTTACGGACCGTAGATGGTAAATCCCTAAATTCCTTGCAATAGTTCGTTGAGAAATGTTGTTCTAAAACTGTTCGACAATTTGCTTACAAAGTGGTGACCCTCGCCCCATCCTTGTTTGTGAATTACTTAGTATTTCATGGAGGCTGCTTTTATACCCAATCATGGCACCCACCTGTTCCCAATTAGCCTGCACACCTGTGGGATGTTCCAAATAAGTGTTAACTACGAACAATGCGATTAATCGCGATTAAATATTTTATTCGTTTGACAGCCTTATTATTACAGATGGAAGGTATTTGACGAACGTCAATCATTGTATGATGTTTGTTAGTGTTTGATAGAATTTTAAGTCTCCAGGGATTAATTCTCCTAAACCTAGCAAATTTTTTTTTTTTATTTGACAACTTGGGAAACTTCACCAGGCTTGGACAAGGAAGGGACTGACAGATTGATAACTCATTAATCCTTCTACTATATTCCTTGTTTTATTATTACAGTTGACTCAAAATGGACAAATTATTTGAGGACAGAGTCAAACCAGAATCTTGGCTTTGAGAGTTTTTGTCCAAAAGTTGGTGCCAATGGAAGCCTTGAGCACTTAAGTAAAAAGCACTGGCTGGCACAAAAGGAATTTCTGTTTTGACCGGCCCACGTTTTTTCTTCTTAAGCTTTGAAAAGTAGCACAAGGAGAAAAACTCCAACTCCAAAAAGTCAAAGACAAGTGGAGAAAGAAGGGACGACAGCGAAAAAGAAGAATTGACATGCCTGCAGCTCCTGCCGCCCACCAAGTCGTTAAATCTGTCTATGATCTGAGGAAGGAAGGCACAAATGAACAACGGATGGAAGCGTCCACATAATTCATAGCGTCGGAAGGCGGTGTGGTGTGCTTTGAAGAGCTGCCAGATCATCTTTTGTTTTTGTGCCCATATGTGTTTTTCCCCTGGAACGCCGTCTCATCCTTTGACATCAACCAGCGAGGAGGGGGTGTTTTAGCGCATCCAGTCCTGTCACTTCCGATAAAGCGTGAAACACGAGTAAACACCACGTCAGCACCAGACGGCTAAGTTGTTTGTGTTTTTTTGTTGGAGAAAAAAGGTCCATTTGAGACAAAATGGATTATTAAAGACAAGAGCATTTTCTGGACAAGGGCGAAAAATGTTTCGCTTGCTGGAGGATATGTTTTCTGGACGTTGTTGTTGTCCGTCTAATTCCCACTGGAGTTTCCCCATACTGACGTTTGTTTACCCTACAGCTAAAAATGCTACAAGTGCGACTAAAAATAATGTGGATGTTGCTTAAATAGGTTCATTACGTCTTCTTATTCATATACTTTTTAAAGTTAAACGTTAAAGTACCACTGATAGTCACACACACACAGTAGGCCCATGAGCAGGCTTTTCGAATGTTCTTGTAATCAGCCCATATTTTCGATGGAATCTTTACCTGAGATGTTTTGACTGTCATCTGCAGTCTTCCTCAGAAGGGTCACCTGACCCCTGTGACGTGTTGCCTATCAGCTGTTCTTACAGATAAAGATTCCATCTGATTTACCAAAAAATTGGTGTGATTACAAGAACATTTGAAAAGGTATGTGAATGTTGTGGTTTTCCCTACAACTAAAGTGGTACTGGTGCTCTATTTTTACAAGCTGTTGCGGGTTTGCAACGATTAAAAACAGCAAAACAGTGCAGGGAGCTGCAAACAGTGCCAGTCCCTCCCCTTATAAGTAAAAACTAGGTGGTTGCTCTGTTTTTAGTTAAAAAGTGTGCCTCCTCCCCAACTAAAACTGGAACTAGTTGCATCAATAGCTAAACAAAATTCCAGCTTTGATTCTCTGCTTTTCTTGCTAATTAAAGGCCTACTGAAACCCACTACCACCGACCACGCACGCAGTCTGATAGTTTATATATCAATGATGAAATATTAACATTGCAACACATGCCGATACGGCCTTTTTAGTTTACTAAATTGCAATTTTAAATTTCCCGGGAGATTCTTGTTGAAAACGTCGGGAATAATGACGCGTACTAGTGACGTCACGGACTGTAAGGAAATAGCGCTACACCAAACTTGGCTAAAAGTCGTCTCTGTTCATGGCGTAATTACACATTATTTTGGACATCTGTGTTGCTGAATCTTTTGCAATTTGTTCATTTAATAATGGAGACTATAAAGAACAATGCTGTTGGTGGAAAGCGGTGGATTGCAGCTGTCTTTAGCACCGAGACACAGCCGGTGTTTCTTTGTTTGTTGTGAAACGGAGCGGTCAAGCGAACATGTTTTCTCTACGTCAACCAGCATGTTTTTGGATGGGGAGATTGTGATATATATCTTACCGGAGACATCAATGGATTATTCGTCATCCTGCAGCAGCTGTCATGTCAAAAAAGGCAGCTGTGAGCACGGCTCCTCTGCTTCTCTCTGAGACATTGCGTGTTGACCGCAGCCACCCGACCTCGAGATATGCCTTTACAATCTTTAAAATCTCACTAAAACACTATTAAAACATTAAGCAGATAAGGGATCTTCCAGAATTATCCTAGTAAATGTGTCTAAAAACATCTGAATCGCTCACAAAGCAATCGCCTTTTTTTTTTAACTTTATTTTTTTATTTTTTTATTTTTTCTAGTCCTTCGCTATCAATATCTTCAGCCACGAATCTTTCATCCTTGCTCAAATTAATGGGGAAATTGTCGTTACCTCTGTCCGAATAGCTCTTTTTGTTGGAGGCTCCTATTATAAACAATGTGAGGATGTGAGGAGCTCTCACACGGGTGACGTCATCGTCTGTGACTTACGGTAAAGGCAAGGCTTTTTTATTAGCGACCAAAAGTTGCTAACTTTATCGTGGATGTTCTCTACTAAATCCTTTCAGCACTAGTAGGGGTGCAACTAAAAACGGTACAGGTGCACCATTCTCCCCCCCCCAGCTCCGGTATTATTAAAATTTAATTGAGCTTGTCTTCGTTTCCCTTAATATGTCCTGCCATTTTCCTCACCTCTGTTCTGTCTGAGCAACAACAGCGTTGTGCTAAAATGTCATATTGCCCACTCCAAAAATGGCAGTGTCTGTCTGCAGCAAGCAGCGGAGATTAAAAGATTAATAATTTAACCGCCAGTTATGACTCACTTTTTTTTTTAAATCCAGTCCACCTTTTATCCATCCATGCATCTACCGACTTCTTCTGTGTCTCCTTAGTGACTCGCCATTATGGTGATATGACGGAGGAGGTCAGGACGGGGCGTGTCATTTAATTTTAGTCGTAATTGCAGCGATCCGCCAGAACTCGGATGAGTCTTTTGTCGCCGGTTCAGGTCGTTCAGGTCGGGGTCTAACCAATTTCTTTGGAGTGATACAATCGGGATTCCGTTTAGGGCTAATTGAATCAGATGTGAATTATCATCTGGGAGGGTAATTTGATACGTTAACCCGGAAACATTGAATACAAACGAGGTAAGGTCTGATCTACAGCAGTCTTCATGTTCTTGTTTCATTTCTAGATAAAGCTCTGCTATTTTTCAATTCATTGTCAGTTATTTCCAACATTCAAATGTCCATCTTTTTCCTTTAGTTCACGTGATGCCAACTGAAACAGTTTATTTAAAAAAATCAGATACATTTTATTATTACGGTTAACGTACCATTTAAAAATATGGTGCACAGGGACATTGAAATATCCACGATTACGAAAAGCCTTTTCTTGAAATTCATGTGACGCTGACTGGGAATCAATCAATCAATCAATCAATCAATCAATCAATGATTATTTATATACCCCTAAATAAATAATGTCTCAAAAGGCTGCAAAAACCACAACGACATCCTCAGTAGGGCCCACATAAGGGGAAGGAAAACTCACACCCAGTGGGACGTCTGTGACAGTGATGAAATGGTTTATAGAAAAACAAGACATAGTTGAACTCTTGTCACACTATTTAATGACAATATTTTTGTATTTGCAGATTGTAGCATGATAACATGTTTAAAGTGTCTCAGATTTAATTAGGTATGTTATTAAAATTTAGTAACAATGAAAATATCTAACCAACTAATAAATTAAACAAAAATGGACACGAGTACAAATTACAGTAAAGAACAGATTTTTTAAATGTAATGTGTCTTTTTTGCAGAATCATCTACAAAACGTTGTGTAGTTTGTGTAAATAAAAAGAGAATACAATGATTTGCAAATATTTTTTAACCTATATTCAATCGAATAGACTGCAAAGACAAGATATTTTATGTTCGAACTGAGAAGCAACATTTTTTTTTTGTGCAAATAATCATTAACTTAGAATTTAATGGCAGCAACACATTGCAAAAAAGCTGGCACAGGGGCATTTTTACCAGTGTGTTACATGGCCTTTCCTTTTAACAGCACTCAGTAAATGTTTGGGAACTGAGGAGACCAATTTTTGAAGCTTTTCAGGTGAAATTCTTTCCTATTCTTGCTTTATGTACAGCTTCAGTTGTTCAGCAGTCCGGGGTCTCCGTTGTGGTGTTTTAGGCTTCAGAATTTTAATAAGTTAAGTTTAATAAGTTTAATAAGTTTTAATTTCCCTGAGAGAACTCTCCTGAAGGAATCAATAAAGTCCTATCCATCTATCTATCTATCTATCTATCTATCTATCTATCTATAAATCTATCCATCTATCTATCCATCCATCCATCCATCTATCTATCCATCTATAATGCACCACACATTTTCAATGGGAGACAGGGCTGGACTACAGGCGGACCAGTTTAGCCCCCGCACTCTTTTACTATGAAGGCACGCTGTTGTAACACGTGGCTTGGCATTGTCTTGCTGAAATAAGCAAGGGCGTCCATGGTACCATTGCTTGGATGGCAACATACGTATGTTGCTCCAAAACCTGTATGTACCTTTTTAGCATTAAGGGTGCCTTTACAGATGTGTAAGTTACCCATGGGCACAAATACACCCCCATACCATCACATGAACTTTGCGCCTATAACAATCCAAAACTTTCTTCCCCTCTTTGGTCCGAAGGACACGACGTCCACAGTTTCCAAAAACAATTTGAAATGTGGACTTGTCAGACCACAGAACACTTTTCCACTTGGCATTAGTCCATCTTGGATGAGTTCAGGCCTAAGGAGCCGGCAACGTTTCTGGGTGTTGTTGTTAAATGGCTTTCGCTTTGCTTAGTAGAGTTTTAACTTGCACTTACAGATGTAGCAACAAACTGTAGTTACTGACAGTGGTTTTCTGAAGTGTCCCTGAGCCCATGTAGTGATATCCTTTACACACTGTCGCTTTTTGATGCAGTACCGCCTGAGGGATTGAAAGTCCGTAATATAGCTTACGTGCATTGATTTCTCCAGATTCTCTGAACCTTTTGATGATATTACGGACCGTAGATGGTCCATCCATCCATTTTTTACCGCTTATTACCTTTGGGGTCGCGGGGGGCGCTGGTGCCTATCTCAGCTACAATCAGGCGGAAGGCGGGGTACACCCTGGACAAGTCGCCATCTCATCGCAAGGCCAACACAGATGGAGAGACAACATTCACACTCACACACTAGGGCCAATTTAGTGTTGCCAATCAACTTATCCCCAGGTGCATGTCTTTGGAAGTGGGAGGAAGCCGGAGTACCCGGAGGGAACCCACGCATTCACAGGGAGAACATGCAAACTCCACACAGAAAGATCCCGAGCTTGGGATTGAACCCTGACTACTTATTAGGGGCAGCATGGCGTAGTGCAGGGGTCGGTAACCTTTTTGGCTGAGAGAGCCATACAAGCCAAATATTTTCAAAAGTATTTCCGTGAGAGCGATATAATTTATTTATTTTTTAACACTGAATACAACTAACTGCGTACATTTTTAGGAAAGACCAACATTTTTTGAGTGTAATAAGTCTCTTATTCTTTTTAATAACATTGTTATTCTGAGGCTAACAGAAAATATGTAAAATACTTCTTACCATTAATGCGACTTCTTGAACAGGTGCGGTAGAAACCAGATGGATGGATGAAAATGCATGAGAATGTTTTATATTTTGAACGTTATTTTTGACACTGTGATTACCAGCGTAATTATTCATTACTTACCGTGTTAAGCAATGTCAGCTAAGATTTATCTGAGAGCCAGATGCAGTCATCAAAAGAGCCACATCTGGCTCGAGAGCCATAGGTTCCCTACCCCTGGCGTAGTGGGTAGAGCGGCCGTGCCAGAAACCTGAGGGTTGAAGGTTCGCTTCCCACCTACTGACATCCAAATCGCTGCCGTTGTGTCCTTGGGCAGGACACTTCACCCTTTCCCCCGGTGCCGCTCACACTGGTGAATGAATGATGAATGAATGGTTGGTGGTGGTCGGAGGGGCCGTAGGCGCAAACTGGCAGCCACGCTTCTGTCAGTCTACCCCAGGGCAGCTGTGGCTACAAATGTAGCTTACCACCACCAGGTGTGAATGAATGATGGGTTCCCACTTCTCTCTGAGCGCTTTGATTATCTAACAATAGAAAAGCCCGATATAAATCTAATCCATTATTATTATTATTATTATTATTATTATTACTCAGGACCTTCGTATTGTGACGCACTAACCACTCTGCCACCGTGAAGCCTGTAGATGTGGAAATCCCTAAATTCCTTGCAATAGCTTGTTGAGGAATGTTGTTCTTAAACTGTTCGACAATTCGCTCATGCATTTGTTCACAAAGTGGTGAGCTTTGCCCCAACCTTGTTTGTGAATGACTGAGCATTTCATGTAAGCTGCTTTTATTCCCAATCATGGCACCCAATTAGCCTGTTCACCTGTGGGATGTTCCAAAGTGTTTGATGAGCATTCCTCAACTTTCTCAGTCTTTTCTGCCACTTGTGCCAGCTTTTTTGAAACATGTTGCAGGCATCAAATGAGGTAATATTTGCAAAAATTAACAGTTTTCCAGTTTGAATGTTAAGTATCTTGTCTTTGCTGTTTATTCAATTGTATATTTGTTGAATATGATTTGCAAGTCATTGTATTTTGTTTTTATTCACAATTTAAACAACGTGCCAACTTCACTGGTTTTGGGGTTTTTAATTTGTTTCTAAAATAAAAGAGACAAAAACACGCAAACTTAAATCTGTTCCACTTACAGCAAAGGAAAAAACAAAACATTTTGTTGGGCAATAGCAAACACTTTCAACCTGGGAAAAGTGAGTTTCAGAAATGCACTTAGGATGAAAAAATATTGGATTCCTTGTGTCATTTGATGTTGTTCATGCAGAACTGTGACATTTTTATGCTTTTCCTTGCAGCTGCTGGCTTCGTCTGGACACTTACTTCATTTGGAGTTTCATCGGACCAGCAACCTTGATAATTATGGTAAGCCCCGCCCCCTCTTAACACTACAGTATGTTCATTAACCCCACTTAACCTGCAAACGCTCTGCAGAGATCGGATTTTTTTCTTACTTTTTTTTTCAAGCAGCCGTCGAAGAAAACGAATGAGGGGGAATATATCGTACTTTGTCACCCAGCTGCAAGTCGCAGGGAGTGAACTCTGCTCAGTATGCGGCGTTACAGTAATCCGCCCAGCGCCACGATGATTGATTTTGTTCTCAGAGCTTTTTTCTTCGTCGTCGCCTCACATATCAGGCACACACACACACACACACCCACACACACGCACACAAAGTTGTCTATTGTATCGCAAAAAGTAAGATTTTTAAACTAGGACAGTTTTCATTTCATTGATATTTTTTCTTATCATTTATTGATCCAAAACCACCTTTTCCGTGAACATGGGGCAAATTGTATGGAATCACTCTTTGTTTGGCATTCAGGCACGCTCTAATAATTCTTTTTTAAACATGTTTTTGTGGTCGATCTTTTTTCATCAAATGCCAGATCAGAGTCGCGTCGAGCAGGCATGCAATTTCTTGACATCTTTTTTTTTTTTTCAACATTCTTCAAAGATATCCTGTAAAATGAATAAGAATGGATAGTGGTTCACTATCCCAAACTTTGATTTTGTCAATTTAATTATTGCTTTATTGGGCCTATTTTCATTATTTAGCATCAACGCAACATGTTGATAACTACCAACACAATAGCAGGGCACATTGTTTACAATAGTGCCATTTTTAAGGGGGCTGAAGCAGAAGCCCTAAATAATTTTGTCTGATTTTTATTTTTTTACCAAACATTGCAAAAAAATACGAAATAAATATGCAGGAATAAACAATAATATAATCTGTCATTATTCATTGTGATTATTATTAATTTGAAGACCCTTTGTCAGCACTTATTATCCAATCCAATCTGTTCCAACAGTAAGGCCCACATTACTAAACTGAAAACCCAGTCCATGTTTTTACTGTTATCTTAGCAAGGTCGAGTCAGACTGCAGCTCGTCCTACAGTGTTTACGGGAGTAAACTCAGAAGTAGACGTGTGTCAATTCTAGTCGTCTCAGTACTGCCGCATTTTTTGCAATATCAAGGATTCTGTGCAATCAAAGTCAACATTTTCTGAATTGCAGAGAACATTATAAAAGAAGATGTCTCCTGCAGTTTTTGCCTTGACGTCTGCTTTGAAGAGCTTTGATTGACGGAAGTTCCTAAAACATTTTTTTCGCCTGTTTCTGCTAATTTCAATTCACTATTCATTTTGTATCATTATATTTTGGGGAATATTGGGGAATATCAAGGATTCTGTGCAATCAAAGTCAACATTTTCTGAATTGCAGAGAACATTATAAAAGAAGATGTCTCCTGCAGTTTTTGCCTTGACGTCTGCTTTGAAGAGCTTTGATTGACGGAAGTTCCTAAAACATTTTTTTCGCCTGTTTCTGCTAATTTCAATTCACTATTCATTTTGTATCATTATATTTTGGTGAATAATGTACACCAATAATATATACCATAAGCGTCATCATTATTTGCCATTAAGCAACTAAAGCTGTTCACACTGAAGTTTCATCATAACACTATCTGATTGATTTGTAAAATGTAACTCATAATAATGTCAAGTATATTGCTGACAGAAAAAAAACTTCCATACTGTATAGTAATCAAATAACATTAATACAACTTTGCAGTAAAGGTGTGCTACTTAAAGGGCTACTGAAATGAGATTTTCTTATTTAAACGGGGATAGCAGGTCCATTCTATGTGTCATACTTGATCATTTCGCGATATTGCCATATTTTTGCTGAAAGGATTTAGTAGAGAACATCCACGATAAAGTTCGCAACTTTTGGTCGCTAATAAAAAAGCCTTGCCTTTACCGGAAGTCGCAGACGATGACGTCACCCGTGTGAGGGCTCCTCACATCCTCACATTGTTTATAATGGGAGCCTCCAACAAAAAGAGCTATTCGAACCGAGAAAAAAACAATTTCCCCATTAATTTGAGCGAGGATGAAAGATTCGTGGCTGAAGATATTGATAGTAAAGGACTAGAAAAATAAAGTAAAAAAAAAAAAGGCGATTGCATTGTGAGCGATTCAGATGTTTTAGACACATTTACTAAGATAATTCTGGGAAATCCCTTATCTTTCTATTGGGTTACTAGTGTTTTAGTGAGTTAAAATAGTACCTGATAGTCGGAAGGGTGTGTCCACGGGTGTCTTGACGCCAGTCTCTGAGGGAATTAGTCACGGCAGCAGCAGCACGACAGAAGCTCCGCTGATCTCCGGTAAGAGGCGACTTTTTACCACAATTTTCTCACCGAAACCTACCGGTTGACAAGTGGTCGGGATCCATGTTCGCTTGACCGCTCTGATCCATAGTAAAGCTTCACCTCCAGGAATTTTAAACAAGGAAACACCGCGTGTTTGTGTGGCTAAAGGCTAAAAGCTTCCCACCTCCATCTTTCTACTTTGACTTCTCCATTATTAATTGAACAAATTGCAAAAGATTCAGCAACACAAATGTCCAAAATACTGTGTAATTGCGCGATGAAAAGAGACTACTTTTAGCTGCTAGTGGTGCTGCGCTAATATGTCCCCTCCAACTCGAGACGTCACGCGCACGCGTCATCATTCCGCGACGTTTTCAACAAGAAACTCCGCGGGAAATTTAAAATTGTAATTTAGTAAACTAAACCGGCCATATTGGCATGTGTTGCAATGTTAATATTTCATCATTGATATGTAAAATATCAGACTGCGTGGTCGGTAGTAGTAGGTTTCAGTAGGCCTTTAAACATAATTGATGTAGTTTAATAGCCTGAGTGTTATTTTAGAGTAGTGGTTTGGGGGCTCTGAAGGCCTGGATGCACTAACAGACTCATAGTCAAAAAGGCAAAGTTCTATGTTTTTTTTTAATCTCCACTTTTGTTTTCACCAGGTTATTGTGATAGTCCAAATCGCCTATACCTACTGGCCAGGTGTGACCTGTGGGCCTTGAATTTGACGCCTGTGGTTTAAATGCCTTAAATGAACATTACAGTAATACCAGGAAACTAACAATATTGCTTTTCAACAATTTCAATTTCTTCAGTATTTGCTGTGTAATTCTAAGAAAGTAACAAGTTTTAAGCAAAAAAATGATTGCAAGTGCAAAGATTCTGAATCAAATGGGTTGTGCACAGCCAACGTGTCTTTGAGTGGAAAAAGTGGCAAGAAAGTTTAGTTCCACCGGGACCTCTTCTGTTTTCAGGTCAACGTTTTTGCGTGCAAGCTTTTTCATGCAACAACACTGTCCTTATGTGTTTGGGCCATCTCATGCTCGCTAAATATGACTGAAGTTGTCTTACACTTCCACTTTCAACCATTGAGATGTATTCATTGTTGTGTAATTCTAATACAGTGCCAAAAAAATCAATTCAATCAATCAATCAATCCAGTGGTTCTCAAAGGGGGGTACGCGTACCCCTGGGGGTACTTGAAGGTATGCCGAGGGCTACGTGAGATTTTTTTTTTAAATATTCTAAAATACTTCAACAAAATATGAATGTAAGTTCATAAACTGTGAAAAGAAATGCAACAATGCATTATTCAGTGTTGACAGCTAGATTTTTTTGTGGACATGTTCCATAAATATTGATGCTAAAGATTTTTTTTTTTTTCTTGAAGAAATGTTTAGAATTAAGTTCATGAATCCAGATGGATCTCTATTACAATCCCCAAAGAGGGCACTTTAAGTTGATGATTACTTCTATGTGTAGAAATCTTTATTTATAATTTAATCACTTTTAGTTAATTTTTTAGCTTTTTTTTCCAAATAGTTCAAGAAAGACCACTACAAATGAGCAATATTTTACACTGTTATACAATTTAATAAATCAGAAACTGATGACATAGTGCTGTATTTTACTTTTTTTTTTTTAAACCAAAAAGGCTTAGGGGGTACTTGGATTGAAAAAATGTTCACAGGGGGTACATCACTGAAAAAAGTTTGAGAACCACTGAATCAATCAATCAAAAGGTGTGAGCGAAAATATCTTGCATGGGCAAAAAATTCTTCAAAGCTAGTGACGGCCCTGAACAATACAATACATGTCCGTAATGTCCAATCTCCATTAAATTACATGGATTTTGTCCTTTAAATCAGTGGTCCCCAACCTATTTGTATCCGCGGACCGGTCAACGCTTAATAATTTGTCCCGCGGCCCGGGTGGGGTTGGTGGGGGGGATCCTTTTTTTTTTTTTTTTTTTTCTTTGTCATGAAAAAGGGACGTATTTGTCATGAAAAAGGGAGGTTTTTGTTGTTGGTGCACTTATTGTAAGTGTATATTGTGTTTTTTATGTTGATTTAATAAAAATAAAAAAAATAGATATATATATATATTTGTTTTTTAATAAAAAAATATAAAAATTTCTTCTGCGGCCCGGTGGTTGGGGACCACTGATTTAAATTATGTGTGTTGAAACGAAACACAATCATGCAAAAGTCAACATTAGAAGAAGAAAACTATCAACAAGAGCTAAGTAGCGTGCCTAAGATGCAAATTTGTGATGTTTTGCTTTAGTCTTTAGCACATTAAAAATTCTGTCATTACTTTTGGAAATATTTTATTATTGCAGCTTTATGTAGACAGTTGTCTTTACAACCATACCATTGAGTACATGTTTTGTGTCTGTAACAATTGAATGTTTTGATGCGCAAAGTGAGTCAATTAACTTTATAAAATCACACATTTATGAAGTTTTGCTGTAGTAATTAGTGTAGCATTTTTTTTTGTAATTTCCCGCATTTGAAGAAGAAAAAGAGGAAGAATATCAATGATACATCCAGACGGAATTTGGTGAAGGGTCTCGCTAAGAATGAATATGGAATCGTTAGAATTAGCAGAAGAAAGCCTTCAGCTATATGCTACACGAGCAGAGACTAAATTTAAGCCTTCAGGCTGAGAGGTATGAATAAGTCAGGTGGAAACATGCATCTGTCATCCTTTCATCGTGTTTTTTCCTGTTGTACCGTCACAGAGATTTCCTAGAATTTTGCGCTCTGTTTGGCAAAGTGGGGGCGTTCCGTGCCGCGGCATTGGCGGCAGGCTTTGAGTGACAAAGGGATTTTAAAATGAATAGTGCATGCTTTCATTCTTTTTTTTTTCCTTCTGTCTCCAGCTCAACGTGATCTTCCTGGCCATCGCGCTCTACAAGATGTTTCATCACACGGCCATTTTGAAACCAGACTCCAGTTGCCTCGACAACATCAAGTAAGAGAATTGGATCGAAATTCCTTTTGAGAGACATCTTTTTTAAATGAAAGACAAAACGCTGGTGTGACTCATGGCGCTGTAGCTTTTTATACTCAACTTTTTTTTCAGCCTTTCCTTGAATGAGCTTTCCGAAAGCCCATTCAAGGAACTTCACAAGGAATCAAAGTGGTCAAGAAAAAAAGCAACAATGTCTTACAAAAAAAAAAAACAGACAAAGGGGAGCTGCCACTGTTCGTCACAATTTGTTAATCATTTGTTACAAATACATATTTTCATTTTAATTCATTGTTAAAAATAATGTTTGGTATTCTTTGCAACAATTTTATATTTTGGTCCTGATGGCTACATCTGGCCAGGATCTTCAGCTCTTGCTGGATCGGTCCATAGCCGAGTGTGAAGCGATTGGGATGAGAATCAGCACCTCCAAGTCCGAGTCCGTGCTTCTCGCCCGGGAAAAGGGTGGAGTGCCATCTCGGGGTTGAGGAGGAGATCTTGCCCTAAGTGGAGGAGTCAAAGTACCTCAGAGTCTTGTTCACAAGTGAGGGAAGAGTGGATGGTGAGATGGACATGTGGATCGGTGAAGCGTTTGCAGTGATGTGTACCCTGCATCGATCCATCGTGGTGAAGAAGGAGCCGAGCCGGTGGACAAAGCTCTCAATTTACCGGTCCATCTACGTTCCTATCCTCACCTATGGTCATTAGCTTTGAGTTATGACTGAAAGGACAAGATCATGGGTACAAGCGGCCAAAATGAATTTCCTCCGTCTTGTGGTGAGGCTCCCTCTTAGAGATAGGGTAAGAAGCTCTGTCATGCTTGGGGAGCTCAAAGTAAAGCTGGTGCTCATCCACATCGAGAGGAGCCAAATGAGGTGGTTTAGGCATTTGGTCTGGATGCCCCCTGGGGGAGGTGTTTAGGGCACGTCTGACCGGCAGGAGGCCACAGGGAAGACCCAGGACATGTTGGAAAGACTACGTCTCCCGGCTGGCCTGGGAACGCCTTGGTATCCCCCGGGAGGAGCTGGACGAAGAAGCTGGGGAGAGGGAAGTCTGGGCTTCCCTGCTTAGGCTGCTGCCCCCGCGACCCGACTTCGGATAAGCGGATTAACATGGATGGAATATGTCCATTCATTTGAATGGGAATATCTTAGAAATTGGGGAATTTTGGGAATTTTTGAAAATATTGTACAGTAGTAAAGGTTACAATTGACAATTGGTATATCAGAACTCCTGGAATTTCAGGGAAACCGGTATTTTTAGGAAAAATAAAATGGGTAACTTTGTTGTCCTGATTATGTTAAATGTTTTGATGGTGGAATGGATGGAAAAAAAGTGAAAATAGGGCTTTGAAAAACGGGAATTCTGGAAATTCCTGAAATTTTTCGCAACCTGGAAATGTGCTACTTTCAGGTGCCAGGATGAGTGAAATGTGTTCAAAGTGGAATAGTTGGTTGAAAACATTTGGAAATTGTGGCAAAGAAATGCCCATTCATTGTCAATGGGAAAACATTCTTGGAAATCTGGGATTTTTATTTTTTGTTTTGAAGAAGCCCCAACGACAATTTAAAGTCTTCAGATAGTCCATAACCGGCTTAGTCGTTAGTGTTCGCCCTGAAATCTGTAGGTTGGGAGTTCAAACCCCGGCCGAGTCATACCAAAGATTATAAGAAAATGGGATCCATTTCCTCCCTGCTTTGCACTCAGCATCAAGGGTTGTAATTGGGGGTTAAATCACCGCTGCTGCCCACTGCTCCCCTCACTTCCCAGGGGGTGATCAAGGGGATGGATCAAATGCATAGAACAAATTTTACCACACCTAGTGTGTGTGTGACAATCATTGGTACTTTAACTTAACATTATTTTGGAATGTGGGATAAGGCCATAGAACCCGGAGAAAACCCACGCACCGGGAGAACCTGCAAACTCCACACAGAGATGTCCAAACAGAGATTTGAAGACATCTCCCCGATCTCCTGACTGTGCGGCCCACAATGCTAACCATTATCGGTTAGCCCCTCGGTGCGGCCCATTTTTGTGAATTGTAAATATAAAATTAGCATCAGTATGTATCAAATAAGCTACAGTATATCTTAATTTCCATTCATTATTTTATATATCGGTTCAAACGTTTTATATGAGTTAGGTTTTTACTTTGTTAGTGTTATTCAAAATGCAATTAATTAAACATATTTCCACTGCAGCCCGTTTAGGCAGCACTCTAGCTGTCCATGAGTTTAAGTTTCAAAATCTGCGTAATTTTAAGTTTTGATTTATTTTGATTAAGTTTTCTATTGCCACTGCAGCCCGTTAGGGCGGCAAAAAAAGCAGCTTTTTTAAATGATAATTTCCCCTCATGGTAGTGTATACAATTTAACCTTTTCAATTAATTTTTGTACAGAATGTATTTTTTTTTTTTGTACAATAGCTAACACATAATACATATTACCGTTTCCCTCATTATTAAGCAGCTTTTCTAACACGTCACTCCCAAAAAAAATGATTCCGATTTTAACCCCTTTGAACAGCGTCTATATCTCATTTGGTAAGCCATCCTTGGTGTCATTTTCTCTCGGTATTGACCTGCCGGGAGCTTTCCGTGGTTATGATTTATTACTGTGGCCTCCTTTAAAGCGGCCATCCAGCTAGCACGGCAGACCCCTGGGCGCCTTCCCTTTGAAGCCGAAAGCGACTTCAGTAAAGTGCGCCGCTGTGTTCCACCTGACCACTGGGGAAAAATTGCATCTGACGGGTTTTGCAACTGTGGGGAGGGGACCATGGCTCAGGAGGTACAGCGAGTTGTCCAGTAACCGGGAGGTAAACGGTTCAAATCCCGCTTCCTTTACTGTTACTGTATGTCCTCGGTCAAAACACTTTACCGGAGATCCATCAAGAGGAGGAATTTCACTGTCCATTGTATGTTCCTATTGTTGTATTTCATCATAAGCCAGTCAACGTTGAGCGGGTGATCCCAGGCTAGCTATAATGCCTTATTTACATTTTTCTTCCTTCATTGAATGTAACTGCTTATTCACAACCATGTATCATGTTATGATTTTTGTTCCAGTTTCATCATGTTCTTTAATTTCTTCTCATACTCTGTTTCTTCTGACATTTTTCTCTGGTTTTCATCTTGTTTTTGTTTCATTTTAGCCGCCGTTATTACGACGGATGTGTTATAGTAGAGTGGCACTGGTAAGAGTTTTTTTTCCTTGTAGATTAGAATGGATGTTGTGTTTGACGTGCTCCCCACCAACCTTCCCCGACACTCTGACTTTTCTGAGTACAATTGTCGATGTATGCGGCTCTTAAGGTTGAGAAGTGTTTTTTTTTCTTAGTTTTTTTTTTACAAAGTAAAACAAAAGTCCACTTTCATTAAATCCAACACTAAGATAATTTATTTCTGTATCACTCGTGAGCCTGAGTGATGAGCTGCAACACTGTTCAAACATTCAGCATTTTAAGAAATTGAACAAATCTAATAATTTGGTTCGGTATAGTGAGGTCTCGGCTTATTTTGAATATGAGTATAAATAACTTACAGTGGGGCAAAAAAGTATTTAGTCCGCCACCGATTGTGCAAGTTCTCCCACTTAAAATGAAGACAGAGGTCTGTAATTTTCATCATAGGTACACTTCAACTGTAAGAGATAGAATGTGAAAAAAAATCCAGATATTCACATTGTAGGAATTTTAAATAATTTATTTGTAAATTATGGTGGAAAATAAGTATTTGGTCAACCATTCAAAGCTCTCACTGATGGAAGGAGGTTTTGGCTCAAAATCTCACGATACATGGCCCCATTCATTCTTTCCTTAACACGGATCAATCGTCCTGTCCCCTTAGCAGAAAAACAGCCCCAAAGCATGATGTTTCCACCCCCATGCTTCACAGTAGGTATGGTGTTCTTGGGATGCAACTCAGTATTCTTCTCCCTCCAAACACAACAAGTTGAGTTTATACCAAAATGGATACATGGATGATACAGCAGAGGATTGGGAGAATGTCATGTGGTCAGATGAAACCAAAATAGAAATTTTTGGTATAAACTCAAATTGTCGTGTGTGGAGGAAGAAGAATACTGAGTTGCATCCCAAGAACACCAGACCTACTGTGAAGCATGGGGGTGGAAACATCATGCTTTGGGGCTGTTTTTCTGCTAAGGGGACAGGACAATTGATCCGTGTTAAGGAAAGAATGAATGGGGCCATGTATCGTGAGATTTTGAGCCAAAACCTCCTTCCATCAGTGAGAGCTTTGAATGGTTGACCAAATACTTATTTTCCACCATAATTTACAAATAAATTATTTAAAATTCCTACAATGTGAATTCTAGGATTTTTTTTTTCACATTCTGTCTCTTACAGTTGAAGTGTACCTATGATGAAAATTACTGACCTCTGTCATCATTTTAAGTGGGAGAACTTGCACAATCGGTGGCTGACTAAATACTTTTTTGCCCCACTGTATATGACTTACTTATAATATATTGGCCACTGTAAGCACATTGTTCTGGGCAAATTGAGTTATGTGGATCCAGATGAATGTGATACAATGTGGTTCAGAGGAAACTGGATACTAGTTATAATACTAACTGTGTAAAAAAAGGGAGGGGTATTTATACATCTTCCCATTACCCTTTTGAGATATGTTTAATTTAATTTAATATAATTTTCTTAATTTAATTTTCTTTTCTTTTTTTGTGAAATAATAATATTGCCATTGAGCACAAGACTGTTCAATGGAGATATATATGTATGTATATGACATACTCAATAAAATAAATACATTTAAACGTGTGTCACCGAATAAGGTAAAGAAAGTGTTAGAAGTGCAGAATAATTAACATATTATTAAAAATGTCAAATAAACAGTCAATGTAAGTGGTATTATTATCTTGTAGATCCATATTTATACAGGTTTTTATTATAGCGCAAATGAGTACACAAATAATGACATTTGAGGGTAAATCTGTTCAATTTTTTTCATTAAAATTAGAGCATTGTGTGCTCACGATCTCATATCTGCATGTTCTCCTGATGTCCTCTATTTAGAGGACGGCGCCCACCACTGCTTTGATGAAGTACCTCTCCCACCGGGTCATTATGGTACCAAAAAAAAAGACGGCAAATTCATAAATCACCAATTTGGCCGCACACCTGACCCATTTATTAGCGCTTTAAACAAGGTCTGCCCATGTTTACGACTGCGTCTGTGAGTACAGATATTGGTGGTGCGTTGCCAGTAAATCACAAACAAATCCAAAAAACGGCAGGTAGGAGGTGTCTTTGTCAGAAAGTTGATCCTGTGAAGTTCCCTTTTGTTTTCTCCCCGCTTATCTCTAATTGTGGATGACACTTTTCTTTTTTTATGTTGCTCAGCCATCAGGATTATGAACCTGAGATCAAGTAAGAAGGAAAAAGAACACTTTTCCCCCATGAAAAAAGGCCATCTTTCATTTCCCCTCCATATCAGCGCTGCTCCCGTGGAACCATTAATGTGATTTACGGCGCTAAAGGTCAAAATGAGCGCTGAGCTAGCTGACAGACGCGGCGAGTAAAGATTAGTTTTTAAGTGGCACCTGTAGGAATACACTGTAAAATTTAGTGCATCGACGTAATAATTCTACATGAAGACAAACAGGATCAACAGAGATTCTGCATTGACATCGAGAAACGTTGTCTTGGAAGAACGGTTTCTTTTGGGCATAGGTTTGATTTTACAAGCAAGTTAGAGTCATAAAAACGCTACAAAAATAAATGGCGTATTTTTCGGACTGTAAGACGCACTGTCGATGAGCAGGTTTATTCTGCTCTATTGCCATACATTAAAGGGGTCATATTATGATTTTTTTTTCCACATTTAAAACATTTTGCTTGTGGTCTACATAAAATGTGATGGTCAAAATGTTGCATAGAATATGTTTTATAGACTATCTTAAAACTGCTTTCTGACCGTCTCGTTTTGTGGCCGGTCTTATTTATGTGCCTCCACTTCGACAGCATCTTCTCTCTGTCATATTTTGTTGTAGTTTTTAGCGCTTCCATAGCGAGTCTACTGACCGATATAAGTTAAAACTTTATGCTACTTAATATTAGAAAAGACAGCATTGGAGGATCGGCTCCCCACAATAAGAGGATAAAGAAAAATAAAGAGCTTATTGACTACGGCATGGACTACAATGGCAGATGCACGCACATTTTTGGGACTTATGCAGATCCCAAATACACAACAGCAGGTACTAATAGGTAGGAAAAGTCAGTTTTTGCATAAGAAGTCGAAACCAAACGGCAGGTAATGTCTCCTAATAGGTGTCATTTTTTGGTTCTTATCCACACACCATCATGATACTATGTTGAAGCACAATACGTCTGATTACCGTAACCATAAGGCTTTGACAATCCATTAAGTGATGCGGCTTTGTAGCTTACCATAGTAGTAGTGAAACATGTTGACACATTTTTGAGTGCATAGTGTAATGATCTATATTCTCAATGAAACATCAAAGCTTTGGTCTTGCTTGCTTACCAGTACTTGCTAGCATCATTTAATAAACAGGCGTCTATTTGCAGCCGGGTTGTAAGGCGCTTTGTCGATATTTGAGAAAATGAAAGGATATTAAGTGCGCCATATAGTCCCAAAATCCCCAGAATTACAGAAATTTTGTAAGAGATTTGACGTAACACACGAAAGTTTGTAGAATGCTTTATTTTGAAGCTTAAAAACACAGTAAACTACTCTGTAGCTACCTCAATCGTACTTGTGTCTCTTTGTAATGTCTAAATTAATAGGTTTTGTAGAAAATGTTTATGTCCGCGATTAGCGCAGTAAAAATGTCCTAACTTGTAGTTTAATTTTTATGGCAGTCTATGGTGGTTTTCTGTATACAGCCATAAAAGTAGGTAAACCATTTGTGAATTTAGCACCTGAATGTAATGTCATTTTAATCTTTCTAAAATTGATAGTTTTCGAAGCTTTGTACAGTAAAACCTTCCTCTGGTTTTTCCTGGTAAAATAAAGTTAAGTATAAACATTACACTACATTGACCTAGTTACTGAAAGTTGATTGTTTTTTGTTGTATATTTGTCATAACACCAGAATTTTCTAAGCATGCTCGGCGAATATTGTAGCAAAAAAAACAACCACACAAAACAGGCATGTTTGAAATATGTGACAATAATGTTCTCACGTCAACAGTCTCCTAATGTTTTTTTTTGTTCATGGATTTGATGTAGCACCAGAACATTTGGAGACTATTAGAGCGTATTATGTGTAAAAATATTGGAAACACCTCAAATGTTTGTAGGGGGAAGAAATACCAGGAAGTTTAGTTTTTTTAAAATCATAATATATCATGATCATAAAACAATAGTTTTAGACAATTATTTGCTACGGTCAATGCTTTAGGGCAGTGGTTCTCAAATGGGGGTACTTGAAGGTATGCCAAGGGGTACGTGAGATTTTTTTTTAAATATTCTAAAAATAGCAACAATTTTAAAAATCCTTTATAAATATATTGATTGAATAATACTTCAACAAAATATGAATGTAAGTTCATAAACTGTGAAAAAAATACAACAATGCAATATTAAGTGTTGAGAGCTCGATTTTTTTGTAAACATGTTCCATAAATATTGACGTTAAAGATTTCTTTTTTTGTGAAGAAATGTTTAGAATTAAGTTCATGAATCCAGATGGATCTCTATTACAATCCCCAAAGAGGGCACTCTAAGTTGATGATTACTTCTATGCGTAGAAATCTTTATTTAGAATTGAATCACCAGTGGCGCCATAGAAATGCCCCCGTCTACCTCAAATAACTACTCACCCCCAAATCCTCCACATGACACCTATGCTTCAAACAGACTAACCTCCTCCAACCTCCAAGGACAAAGCTACAAACTATGGAAGAGAGGGCTTTCTGCTCTGCTGCTCCCAGTATGTGGAACGCTCTCCCTGACCACCTGAGGGCACCTCAGACTGTGGATGCTTGTAAAAAAACTCTTAAAAACCCTTCTTTTAAAAAAAACCCTTTTTATAGATGTATGCATACTAGTTCCAGCTATTAGGCTGTTCTAGTTTCTATATTTTATTTATTTTCATTATATTTTTATTATTATTTTTTCTTTCTAAATGTATTTATTTATTTATTTATTTATCTATTTTAATACACTGTAGCACTTTGAAGTTGTTTGCTCAATGTAAAATGCTTTTTACAAACACAATTTATTATTATTATTATGATTGTTTATTTTTCAACACATTTTTAGTTATTTTTTTATCTTTTTTTCCAAATAGTTCAAGAAAGACCACTACAAATGAGCAACATTTTGCACTGTTATACAATTTAATAAATCAGAAACTGATGACATAGTGCTTTATTTTACTTCATTATCTCTTTTTGTCAACCAAAAATGTTTTGCTCTGATTAGGGGGTACTTGAATTAAAAAAAATGTTCACAGGGGGTACATCACTGAAAAAAGGTTGAGAGCCACTGCTTTAGGGACACAAAATGCAAGGGAAGGAAGATTTTCAAAAGCAAGAAAGTTGATAAATTCCTCCCTTGTGACAGCAAAAAGGCAAAAGTCCCTACAAGACAAAATGAAAACAAAAAGTAAAGCACATGCTTGAAAATGCTCCAAAAGGTAACAAAAGTAACAAACAAAGGCATGGCACAAGGCCAGGGAAAAAGTAGCAAAGGGAATGAGTTACAACTCAAGTTCTAGAGCACAAACCTGAGTAAATAAAAACTAGCACATCTGAGAGCAAGAAAAATTGGAAAGAGCTAGGAATAAGCAAACATCGCAGGCCTGTGCATAGACACCAACAGCCTTAAGTAGGCCTGGTTGACAAAGTCTAATCAAGTGCATCCTTTGAGTTTAAACTGAAAAATAATAATAATAATAATGAAATTAACTTAACAGAACACTCACCCTACAACAAAACAATTTGTGTCGGAATATTTTTTTGTTTAAAGTTTAGGAATAGATTGTGAGTTAATGCTTACTCCGTAGGACATTTGAGCTACAGCAACATGTTTTGTTGCTTCTGTTGCCAAATTAAGCGTCTTGTCCCTTTTTTGTGCTGTAATCAATGTGCTTACATAAATGTTGGAAAAACTATTGTTTTTGAAGGATACGGCGCCTGACTTTAACCATCTAAATATGGATCAGGCTGTAAAGCTAATGGTTGTGAGAATGTTTAATAATCCTAAAATTATCAATATACCAAAAATAGTGTCACATATGTTTTCTTTGAACGATCGGGACTACTTTAATATGAAACAGCAAATCCAAACAAACAAAAAAAAAAACCTAAGAATTTGATTGCACTTCTGTCTCCAAAAAAGGTTACCAAAATATCAAAACAATCTTTTGTTACTTCTATATGTAACATACGGAGTGGATCTTCTTTGATAAATATTGAGAAACAAAACGCGTCTTGGTGTTTTTGTCTTTATAGGACACATTGGCTAACTTAAGTCCAAGTTTACAAGACGCTTTCCCCAATTAAATGAATCAAGTATGGATTAGCCAATACATTTACCACAGTGAAAGTAATACGGTTTGTTGTAACATACGGACCCCGTTAGGGAATATAGGATATTTTTGTGCTTTTATAATCAACTTGTGCCGTCACCGAGACCACACAAGTCTATCAAGAAAGAAATGAAGGGTGCCTTTGATGACGTTGTTGTGTCATCTCATTTGTTTGTTTTGTCTCCCTCCTTGATTTATGTATTTAACTTTTATCTTATTCACTCTTTTTTACTATATTTTTAAACATTCCTGCTCAAATATTACACACCTGGCCCTTAAAAAAAGCAGTGTGCTTCTGCTACGTATTTAGAGGATCTTTGACTCCCCTATACTTATATAATCAGAATCAGAATAGTTTTTATTGCCATTCTTTGAGAACGGGCTCACAAACTGCAACATAAAACACATATAACACAGAATAGGTAATAAAAAGTTTATGTGAGCGTTTTTGAGCTGTGTGAGAAATTTCAAGTCATACGTGGTAATAACAGCACCACTATGTGGTTTATTTGCTAGAAATATAAAAGCACAGACAACACAGTGAAAAATGTTCTTTTTGTTGTGTGTTGTTTGTTGTCGAGGGAGTTGCTCAGACCTCGGCCCCCCCCCAATTCAAGACTCTCATGGGTAAAAATGCATTCTACTACAGTATTTTGCCACCACACAGTGGAATGCACTACCAACAGACCTTAAAATTCCAACTTCCCTACTAAATTTGAAAACTGCCATAAAATCATGGCTCAGCTCAACCTCTACCTGATCTGAACCAAAATTGATCCCCAACAATCTTCGAAGCATCAAACAGGTTTATATGTGGTTATAGTGTGTATATATTTTCTCATCTTGTTTTACACACTCTTTGAGTCAACATCCATCCATCCATTTTCTACCGCTTATTCCTTTTGGGGTCACGTGTGCATAGTCATGTCCATAGTGTCATGTACATAGTGTATATATCTCCCTGCCCCACCATTTTTTGTATATATTGTTTTTCAAAACACCTGACATGTATACTGTGTAGTATATGTAAATTTTTTATCAATTTTTTAAACGTAATTTTTATATACATCTTTACAGGTTTTACATCTTTTATTATTGAATGCATCAAATGTGATGAATATTTAATGGACACAATGGAAACAAGCCATTTGGCTTGTTTTTGTGCCATCCATTTGCCTTTTCAAAGCGATACATGGATTCAATTCGTTAAAGGGGAACATTATCACAATTTCAAAAGGGTTAAAAACAATAAAAATCAGTTCCCAGTGGCTTGTTGTATTTTTTTTTTTTTTTTTCAAAATTTTACCGGTCCCGGAATATCCCTAAAAAAAGCTTTAAAGTGCTTGATTTTCGCTATTTGCGATACGACTATCCATTTCCCTGTGACGCCATACAGTGCTGCCAATGTAAACAAACAATGGCAGATACCACATCAAGATATAGCGACATTAGCTTGGACTCAGACTCGGATTTCAGCGGTTCAAGCGATTCAACAGATGCATGTACTGAAACGGATGGTTGGAGTATGAAAGTATTGAAGAAGAAACTGAAGCCATTGAGCGAATAGCTATTGACGCTATTCATAGCCATAGCATGGCCGAATAGCTGCGTTAGCATCACCAGTAAAATGTGCAGACCAAACGATCAGGACATTCGCCTCTCTTGACACTGGAGCAACTTAAATCCGTCGATTGGTAAGTGTTCTTTTTGCATTAAATGTGGGTGGAAGGAAACGTAATATAGTTGCAAATGCATCTGCAGGTTATCCATACATCTCTGTGCCATGTCTGCTTTAGCACCGCCGGTAACTAGCATGTTAGCATCGATTAGCAGGCAGTCAACATCAACAAAACTCACCTTTGTGATTTCGTTGACTTTATCCTTGCAAATGCATCTGCAGGTTATCCATACATCGCTGTGCCATGTCTGCCTTAGCATCGCCGTAGATAGCATGTTAGCATCGATTAGCGTAGCATGTTAGCATCGATTAGCTGGCAGTCACGCCGCAACCAAAAATGTCTGATTAGCACATAAGTCAACATCAACAAAACTCACCTTTGTAATTTTGTTGACTTTATCGTTGCAAATGCATCTGCAGGTTATCCATACATCTCTGTGCCATGTCTGTCATCGCCGGTAAAATGTGGAGACACTTTGGTACATTCAATGGGGGTCTGGCGGCAGACACTTTCACATCTTCGGGCCAGTGGTGCAACTTGAATCCCTCCCTGTTAGTGTTGTTACACCCTCCGACAACACACCGACGAGGCATGATGTCTCCAAGGTTCCAAAAAATAGTCGAAAAAACGGAAAATAACAGAGCTGAGACCCGGTGTTTGTAATGTGTTGAAAATGAAAATTGCGGCTGTATTACCTCGGAGACGTCACGTTCTGACGTCATCACCACATGAGCGATAAACACAAAGGCGTTTAATTCGCCAAAATTCACCCGTTTAGAGTTCAGAAATCGGTTAAAAAAATATATGGTCGTTTTTCTGCACCATCAAGGTATATATTGACGCTTACATAGGTCTGGTGATAATGTTCCCCTTTAAAATGTCAATCAATCAATGTGCAGCCGTTTAGGGGTAAAAACTTACACAAATATGTACTTTGAAAATGTTTGCCATGTTTCCGACCATTTTCTTCCCATACTGCATGAAATGAATATTTTGTTGTGTTGAAGATCATGGGTGATCGGCGCCATCGCCCTACTTTGCCTGTTGGGCCTCACCTGGGCCTTCGGACTGATGTACATCAACGAGAGCACGGTGGTCATGGCCTACCTCTTCACCATCTTCAATTCCCTACAGGGAATGTTCATCTTCATCTTCCACTGCGTACTTCAGAAGAAGGTATGGATTTTTGATTAAAAAAACTGATCTCAGACTTGGGGAAAAAAAGTTTACTTCGAGATTGTATGATTGGTGCGCTTCTTGTTGTTTTGTGTGTTTGTTTTAGGTGCGTAAAGAGTTTGGAAAGTGCCTCCGGACGCACTGCTGCAGCACTAAAAGTGTGGAAAGTTCCATCGGTTCCAAGGGAAATGCTTCCAGGGCTCCTGGACGGTACTCGACTGGCTCACAGGTACTTTTTATATACAACAAAATAGATTTTCTGAGTTTTTAAACTCTCGAGTGAGCTTTCTAACTAGAAGAAGAATGCAATCACTTAAGTGACAGAAACCTATGACAATGGTTTCCCTGACATTGACACTAAAAAATATTTTCTATTTATTTTAGAAGTGACGAAAAGCTTTTTTTTAGCAACATTAGATAGATAGATAGATAGATAGATAGTACTTTATTTATTCCGTCAGGAGAGTTCCTTCAGGAAAATTACATTAAGACAGTCCGCTACACCTCCCTGATACCGAAGTACATGTCAAACTGACCGCCATAACCACAACACCAGGGGGAGCTCCACAAACCACGTTGAACCCAGATTACCATCTAACAAACGTCTTAACTCATTCTCTTTCTATGCCACATCAATGTGGAATGCACTCCCAACAGGTATAAAAGTAAGTGCATCTCTATCATCCTTCAAAACCGCTCTAAAACAACACCTAGAGGCAACTTCAACCCTTTACTAATACCCTCCTCCATTCACATCCCATCTCCCCGGATTGTAAATAACCAAATGTAAATAATCAAATGTATTTCTAATGTATATACTTGTTCTTATGCTATCTGAACTCACTATGTTCTCTGCTCGCTGTACATATCCTACTAAGTCAGACCTTCGCTGTTTCAATTTCCATTTCTCTGTTGATGCAACTGTTGATGACTGAAGTTACACAAAACAGGATTGTGGCTCGATATCTGTGAATAAAAAATGCCATAAAAACCTTAAAATCCCATAAAACACAAGATAAAAGACTTACACTTGTTGTTTGGTGACCGAGTAACATCCCATTATTCATATTTGTTTTACAATTTTTTCCCACAAATCATAATAGCATAAGTCCACACATTTTGTTGTTTCCTTATAATGCATCTTTTCCGAAGCTTCTTTGTCACGTCGAGTGTGTCTACTACTGCCATAAAAAACACATATTGCTGTGTGTGATTAAACGCTTATTAACAGATGCTGCAAGCCGACATCAATATTTATAATTGAACGCACGTCCCTTCAGAATAGGGACACGGTTCAATTATAGCGTAATGTTTTTATGATGACTTGGAAAAAGCAAAAAGAAGAATAAATTACCAAACTTCTTATGCCCACTTCCTGTAAACATGTAGCACGCAATCATTACAGTAGCCACAGTTTAATTAGGATTATTGATCACATCCCCCACCTTTGCAGTAGTAATTATCGGAAAGCATCACGTCCAATTTTCCTTGATGGGTAATTTGCTTTTTTAATTTTTGTTAGGAGGATTTATTTGATAATCAAAGACAAGAGCTGTTAAAAACTCATTAGCAATGAGCGGGAAGTTATTGATGTTTTTTGTCAATGGATGAAATAAAGAGAAGATAAAGATGTTCAGGGAGAGTCACTAAGGGATTCAATCAAATTGACAAATTCAAACAAAAATGAATACCAATAAATGTTTATTTTTATGTTTCTTATGCACAGGATCATTTAAACCTTTTAAAAAATGTATATATTATTCATATTTTTGATGACTGTTTAATGAATGATAGTCTGTCAGCATTTTATTCTAAATATTTAAACTTTGATCTGTTCTTTTTTAATTACGATTTGACTGCCAACTTGTGGGCCCCTCTGACGCAGGATCGAGTTGTCAGCAGCAACAACGCTAACGTCGGCTAGCAACAGACCCTTAGTTTGTGCAACAGCCCGTGGGACTGCGGCACAATTAACTAGGATCAAGCGTGTCTCGGATCGAGCGCCCCCGAGACGTTGATTCGTAAAGCCTTGACTGATGACTTTATTATACTCGATGCAAATGGTCCATTTTTTTTTTTTTAACAGCACTGTTTCTCTTTTGTCTTTTTGCAGAGCCGCATACGAAGGATGTGGAATGATACTGTGAGAAAGCAGTCCGAGTCGTCATTTATGACTGGTGACATCAACAGCTCAGCGTCTCTGAACAGAGGTATTTCAGACTCCATTTTCTGATGAGCTTTGCTTGTTGTTTTTGTGCTGACACTCGCTGTTCCTTGTAGGTAAAACTGCAGTACCGATGGCATTTTATGCTATGAATATAATCCAAAAAAGGTCATGAAATAGTTCAGAAAGTCACACTTGTGCTTTTCTAATAAATTTGTAAGCATCGAACAAATACAGCTGAAAGAAAAAAAAAAAAAAAGGACTAGCTAGCTTTCCTATTTTTTGCGCACCTCCCAATCACTTTTTGAATGAGCTAAAGCAGGGGTCCCCACGGGAAGTCCCAAGAAAAAAAAAAATATATTAATAAATAAAATAAATATCCATCCATCCATTTTCTACCGCTTATTCCCTTTAGGGGTTGCGGGGGGCGCTGGTGCCTATTTTAGCTACAATCAGGCGGAAGGCGGGGTACACCCTGGACAAGTCGCCACCTCATCGCAGGGCCAACACAGATAGACGGACAACATTCACACTCACATTCACGCACTAGGGCCAATTTAGTGTTGCCAATCAACCTATCCCCAGGTGCATGTCTTTGGAAGTGGGAGGAAGCCGGAGTACCCGGAGGGAACCCACGCATTCACGGGGAGAACATGCAAACTCCACACAGAAAGATGCCGAGCCTGGATTTGAACCCAGGACTGCAGGAACTTCGTATTGTGAGGCAGACGCACTAACCCCTCTGCCACTGTCAAGCCCATAAAATAAATATATAAAAGATAAATAAATAAACAAATAAAATATACATACATTTTTTTGTATCATTGTTTTTTTAAATCCTATCTTTCTAAACCATTTTCTATCGTTTATTACTCTGTGTCTCCTAGCCACTCAGGCAAATCATATTGTGTAAAAATGCATTTTCCCATCGATAACAGCCCGGCCAATTTTTTTTTAACCCAATGCGGCCCCGGAAGTTTGGGGACCCCTGAGCTAAAGGAACTATGGACAAATACTGTCTCAAAAATCTTCCTGAAAGAGCAACAATTTAATTTTTGCAGCAAAATTGGCTAGCGGAAAGGTGTAGATTTGATGTACGTATATATAAATGTACATAAAAAATGAAAACTTTACAGATGATTTGGTTGGCTTTTAATGAAAATATGTTGAGACAAACAACAGCAATCTCTTGCACCATCTGCATGGGACATGAAAATGTAACAATATGGTATGAACATTTGTCCTAAAAATGTGTGTACATGTGTGTGGTTCCTGCACAATTTCTTGAAAAATACTGCTTCAAAATAAAAATAAAAATAAAAATGCCATGAAGGGCAGTTGGTTTCTGTTTACTTTTTTTCAGTTTTTTTGTGATGCTGTTGATGGCAAAAAGAAATTGTGTGACAATAACCACTGTACAAGAAATAGAACCTATTACGTATTATATGTTGATGATTTTTTTTGTTTGTTGGGACATTAGAAAGGTATTTTTTTAATAATGTAAATATTAGGTATGGGAATCTTACAACGTATTATTCGACTCCATTCCCATTCTTGGGGTGACGTTTCTTGATTCAACGCGATTCTCGATTCAAACCAATTTTCACAATACATTATCAGGTAGAAAAATGTTAATAGATCCTTTTCAGAACAGGTTACATGTTATGAAAGCTCTTTTTGTTTGCCAACACATGATGTATATGCGCAGCGAGTAAGCTAGTGTTGGCCTAAAAAAACGTATTTTTAAAAATGTATTCTTAAAATGAAACTTTTAAAAAGATTTTCTTAATCGATTTTTGAAAATAATGAATCCATTGAATCAGATTTAATGAGAATAGGGATTCCAATGTGAATGGATTTGTTTCAGCATCTCTAATAAATAACACATTTACAGCAATACACTTTATTGAACATGAATGCCCTCCAATGGGCTCACCACCCATAGCAGGGGCCATAGAGGTCGGGTGCAATGTGAGCTGGGCGGCAGCCGAAGGCAGGGCACTTGGCGGTCCGATCCTCGGCTACAGAAGCTAGCTCTTGGGACGTCACCTCACTGGGGGGGAAAGAGCATGAGCTAGTGCGCGAAGTGGAGAAGTTCCGGCTGGATATAGTCGGACTCACTTCGACGCACAGCAAGGGCTCTGGAACCACTTCTCTCGAGAGGAGCTGAACCCTCTTCCACTCTGGCGTTGCCGGCAGTGAGAGGCGACGGGCTGGGGTGGCAATTCTGGTTGCCCCCCGGCTTAAAGCCTGCACGTTTGAGTTCAACCCAGTGGACGAAAGGGTAGCCTCCCTCCGCCTTCGGGTGGGGGGACGGGTCCTGACTGTTGTTTGTGCTTACGCACCAAACAGCAGTTCAGAATACCCACCCTTTTTGGGTACACTCCAGGGAGTACTGGAAAGTGCTCCCCCGGGTGATTCCCTTGTCCTACTGGGGGACTTCAACGCTCATGTTGGCAACGACAGTGAAACCTGGAGAGGCGTGATTGGGAAGAATGGCAACCCGGATCTGAACCCGAGTGGTGTTTTGTTATTGGACTTTTGTGCTCGTCACAGTTTGTCCATAACAAACGCCATGTTCAAACATAAGGGTGTCCATATGTGCACTTGGCACCAGGACACCATAAGCCGCAGTTCCATGATCGACTTTGTAGTTGTGTCATCGGATTTGCGGCCTTATGTTTTGGACACTCGGGTGAAGAGAGGGGCAGAGCTTTCTACCGATCACCACCTGGTGGGGAGTTGGCTGCGATGGTGGGGGAGGATGCCGGACAGACCTGGCAGGCCCAAACGCATTGTGAGGGTCTGCTGAGAACGTCTGGCAGAGTTTCCTGTCAGAGAAAGTTTCAATTCCCACCTCCGGAAGAACTTCGAACACGTCACGAGGGAGGTGCTGGACATTGAGTCCGAGTGGACCATGTTCCGCACCTCTATTGTCGAGGCGGCTGATCGGAGCTGTGGCCGCAAGGTAGTTGGTGCCTGTCGAGGCGGAAATCCTAAAACCCCTTGGTGGACACCAGCAGTGAGGGATGCCGTCAAGCTGAAGAAGGAGTCCTATCGGGTCCTTTTGGCTCATAGGACTCCGGAGGCAGTGGACAGGTACCGACAGGCCAAGCGGTGTGCAGCTTCAGCGGTCGCTGAGGCAAAAACTGGGACATGGGAGGAGTTCGGGCAAGCCATGGAAAACGACTTTCGGACGGCTTCGAAGCGATTCTGGACCACCGTCCGCCGCCTCAGGAAGGAGAACCAGTGCACTATCAACACCGTGTATGGTGCGGATGGTGTTCTGCTGACCTCAACTGCGGATGTTGTGGATAGGTGGAAGGAATACTTCGAAGACCTCCTCAATCCCACCAACACGTCTTCCTATGAGGAAGCAGTGCCTGGGGAATCTGTGGTGGACTCTCCTATTTCTGGGGCTGAGGTCGCTGAGGTAGTTAAAAAGCTCCTCGGTGGCAAGGCCCCGGGGGTGGATGAGATCCGCCCGGAGTTCCTTAAGGCTCTGGATGCTGTGGGGCTGTCTTGGTTGACAAGACTCTGCAGCATCGCGTGGACATCGGGGGCGTTACCTCTGGATTGGCAGACCGGGGTGGTGGTTCCTCTCTTTAAGAAGGGGGACCGGAGGGTGTGTTCCAACTATCGTGGGATCACACTCCTCAGCTTTCCCGGTAAGGTTTTTTCAGGTGTACTGGAGAGGAGGCTACGCCGGATAGTCGAACCTCGGATTCAGGTGGAACAGTGTGGTTTTCGTCCTGGTCGTGGAACTGTGGACCAGCTCTATACTCTCGGCAGGGTTCTTGAGGGTGCATGGGAGTTTGCCCAACCAGTCTACATGTGCTTTGTGGACTTGGAGAAGGCATTCGACCGTGTCCCTCGGGAAGTCCTGTGGGGAGTGCTCAGAGAGTATGGGGTATCGGACTGTCTTATTGTGGCGGTCCGCTCCCTGTACGATCAGTGCCAGAGCTTGGTCCGCATTGCCGGCAGTAAGTCGAACACATTTCCAGTGAGAGTTGGACTCCGCCAAGGTTGTCGTTTGTCACCGATTCTGTTCATAACTTTTATGGACAGAATTTCTAGGCGCAGTCAAGGCGTTGAGGGGTTCCGGTTTGGTGACCGCAGGATTAGGTCTCTGCTTTTTGCAGATGATGTGGTCTTGATGGCTTCATCTGACTGGGATCTTCAGCTCTTACTGGATCGGTTTGCAGCCGAGTGTGAAGCGACCGGAATGAGAATCAGCACCTCCAAGTGCGAGTCCATGGTTCTCGCCCGGAAAAGGGTGGAATGCCATCTCCGGGTTGGGGAGGTGAAATTGCCCCAAGTGGAGGAGTTCAAGTACCTAGGAGTCTTGTTCACAAGTGAGGGAAGAGTGGATCGTGAGATCGACAGGCGGATCGGTGCGGCGTCTTCAGTAATGCGGACGTTGTACCGATCCGTTGTGGTGAAGAAGGAGCTGAGCCGGAAGGCAAAGCTCTCAATTTACCGGTCGATCTACGTTCCCATCCTCACCTATGGTCATGAGCTTTGGGTCATGACCGAAAGGATAAGATCACGGGTACAAGCGGCCGAAATTAGTTTCCTCCGCCGTGTGGCGGGGCTCTCCCTTAGAGATAGGGTGAGAAGCTCTGCCACCCTGGGAGGAGCCAGATGAGGTGGTTCGGGCATCTGGTCAGGATGCCACCCGAACGCCTCCCTAGGGAGGTGTTTAGGGCACGTCCAACCGGTAGGAGGCCACGGGGAAGACCCAGGACACGTTGGGAAGACTATGTCTCCCGGCTGGCCTGGGAACGCCTCGGGATCCCCCGGGAAGAGCTAGACGAAGTGGCTGGGGAAAGGGAAGTCTGGGTTTCCCTGCTTAGGTTGTTTCCCCGCGACCCGACCTCGGATAAGCGGAAGAAGATGGATGGTTGAACATTAATGGCATGTAAGAGCGTACATAAATCCACCCTAATAATAATAACTGCGATGAGGTGGCGACTTGTCCAGGGTGTACCCCGTCTTCCGCCCGATTGTAGCTGAGATAGGCACCAGTGCCCCATGCGATCCCAAAGCGATAGAAATGGATGGATGGATGGGTGGACAATAATAATGGATTAGATTTTATATTGCGCTATTCTATTATTAGATACTCAAAGTGCTCACAGAGAAGTGGGAACCCATCATTCATTCACACCTAGTGGTGGTAAGCTACATTTGTAGCCACAGCTGCCCTGGGGTGGACCGACAGAAGCATAATGGCTCATGACTCACATGGAATTTGACCAAAATTAGCTTTTTTTTTTTTTTTGGGTATCGTTATTTTTTTTAAATTATTATTTCACAAAGCCTTAACCAGCAATACTTAACACTTTCCTATTTTGTCATTGAGTCAGGGCAAGTTGTTATTTATCTTTTACTCTATTTAGTCAGTTAGTTAAGGATGTTAACGTGTTTCTTTAAAAGCTAAGGTCTCCCCAGTTTGAACTTGGAACGGATTATTGTTATTTAAATTATTTGGCATGGGAATGGATTTACTGTGTCTCATGAATTGCACAAAAGCGACAGGCTACATTTAAAAACATGGCGGTGGTGATAGCGTTAATAATTCAGACGTTCCCCCTATGCAGGAGCCACCACCTTGATGAGTGTTGAGTGGCTGATTACGACTATCTTGACACTTCCTCCTTGTGTTGCAACATCCATCCATCTTTGTAACTGTGCATTAGTGTCCACACCAGCCACACATTTAGCACCGGGAGGCGGGCGGGGGGGTGTTCACGTTATGGACAGATTCCAGTTTGCAACTCCATGCCCGACTAAGCGGAGAGACTCCTTTAACTAGCTAATGCATTATGATAAATGCTTTTTATGAACGCCTTTTCCAAGCACATTTTTTCCAACACAGTGATTTTTTTAAAAGGCCATTCAGCAGTTTTGGGGGGGTTTGCTTTTAGTATAAAGAGAGATTGGTGATGCTTTATGGGGCAGCAGAAATTTGAGGTCCTTTATTTATTAATAATGGATGGCTAAAGCTTTAAATAGAACACATCTTTCTGTTTTTCTAGCCTTCTGCTTCTGTATAACAGACATAATGAAATGTGCAAAGTGTGATAATACCAATTAAACACATGAATCAAGTCCAATTAGACATTTTTATGTAAATATTTAGAAGGTCGTAAACAGGTTTTTGTTATGCCCTAGTTCAGTGGTCCTTAAAATCTTTTCACCAAGTACCACCTCAAAAAACACTTGGCTCTCCAAGTATCACAATATTGATAATCCTTAAAATACAGTAGCATAGTAATCCTAAGTATTCATTTAAAACAATGCAGTGTTGTGTTTTTCTAAACAAGTACATTTAATCTATTTGGCCACTGTAACATTACACACCGTATGAATAGAGGAAAATAAAACACTGTACTTAAATAATGACTCAAACATTTGGCGTACCACTAGATAGAGCCCGCATACCCCGTACCACAGTTTGAGAATCACTGCTCTGGTGTTGAAAATATTCTATTTTCAATAAATGATTACTATTTCATAGACATTAATTTACCACTGTCAGGCCCGCAACCAATTAAGAACAATAAATGAGAGTTTACTGTTCAGTTTGTCCAGATTCTATGCGATATTTGGCGATTTCTAACCAAAAAGAAATGTGCATATAGAGTATGTACTGTACAAATTACTATTTTCAATACAAGGGAAAGCATTCAACTCAAATTTTGCAAATGTTTCACGTTTTTATTTATATTGTTCCTAAACATGTTTTGATATTTATCCAATGAAAACATGTATTTTCAGTTGATTTTGTATTTTTGTGGTTCTCTAGTATGTCTTAGAGGTTTTAAAAGTTTATTTAAACCAGAAAAAAAATCCCTTTCGGGCTTCACGGTGGCAGAGGGGTTAGTGCGTCTGCCTCACAATACGAA
The DNA here is from genome assembly GCF_033978795.1 of Nerophis ophidion. Taxonomy (NCBI): domain Eukaryota; kingdom Metazoa; phylum Chordata; class Actinopteri; order Syngnathiformes; family Syngnathidae; genus Nerophis; species Nerophis ophidion. The sequence goes on from NC_084620.1 coordinate 14,381,632, forward strand.
CGGCCTGAGTAATCAGGGTTCAATCCCGGGCTCGGGATCTTTCTGTGTGGAGTTTGCATGTTCTCCCCGTGAATACGTGGGTTCCCTCCAGGTACTCCGGCTTCCTCCCACTTCCAAAGACATGCACCTGGGGATAGGTTGATTGGCAACACTAAATTGGCCCTAGTGTGTGAATGTGTCTGTTGTCCGTCCATCTGTGTTGGCCCTGTGATGAGGTGGCGACTTGTCCAGGGTGTAATTGCCTTCCGCCCGATTGTAGCTGAGATAGGCACCAGCGCCCCCCGTGACCCCAAAGGGAATAAGCGGTAGGAAATGGATGGATGGATGGAAAAATCCCTTTCAAATATTTGTTTATCCAAAGGAATCATATGCAGTAAGTCTAAGGTTTTCTGTTTATAAACCAAATCTCAATTTTATTTTTATTTTGTTGTTATCTCGGTATATCTCCAAATGCAGATCTTTTTTAATTCCTGAAAAGAAAACATGTTTTTTCTGATAGTGAAAAGCATGACTTGCATGCATACATTGCCCGCATTAGTTAAACCTCATGAAATTGATATAAAATTCCACGGCTGTTAAAACTTTTTTTGGCTTTCATTCTATTGTTTCCCCTTGAAAAAAAGCAAATGTTACCACCATTACAGAGGGAGATTGGAGAGGTGCTAATCGCACAACATACTGTGAAAGTAGTTTTCTGCGTGGAGGTCAGCCGTTGGGGAAGTGTCGAGTCATTTGACAGTGGCAGACGCTTATATGGGGGACAGACATCCCATAAATAGGAAATGACCTCCAATGCGATGGAGGCGCAGTAATGACCACTTTACATCCATTCAGGTTATTTCCACAGCATCAGATTTTTTTTTTTTTGTGCTCTCCTTGGATGGAAGATGTCAAAAAGAATGAGCTTTGACACGCCATCCTTTCTGTCTCATACTCTCACTAAATGTTACTTGGTAAAGCCTACTCTACTTTGTGTTTAGCTTGGCTTTCTTTCTACTCCGCGTTGAGCTTAAAGCAACAATTTAACAACTCATTGGGTTTGCATGAAGGACAATCTTGTCACTCAGGTTTTGTTAGTTTTACATAACAACTGTCAAGTCTGTCCAGATTTAGCAAATGTTTTAACCGATCATAACCATGTATTTTCATATATTGCATGTCTTTTAGCCTAGTGAAAAGTGTATCTCTCTACATTTTGCAATTAAAAGCAAATGCATGTACCTTCAGATTTAACAGCTTTATTTTTGTATCTCGAAATTTTGCGTTATTAGTTTTTGTCTAATGAAAAGAAGGTACAGTCATAGTTTGGCTTACTTTTTTAATTGATTCTGTGACAAAATTCATAACCCAAAATACTCATACCTCGAATCAACGTTCCCTATCTAAATGAAAATAAATAATTTGCCGTTCTGGCCGCCCAGAACACACATTTGTGGCCAAAACCATGCAATGGAATGTACCACAAACAATATAGAGAACATACAAACCCTTTATGTATTGAATCACAAATAATGAAATTCAACAATTTGGTGCATATGCAGACAGCTAAAAGTATGTACAAAGCAAACTATAACCTGCTACCCAAGAATGTACAACAATTCTTCTCAAAAAAAGAGGAAAAATATAACCTTAAAAGAAAATGTAATTTAAAACATTTGTATTCTTGTACAACACTTGAAACCTTTAGCGTATCTGTATGTGGAATTAAATTATGGAATGGATAAAGCAAAGAAATCAAACATAGCGCCAATATGATTCAGTTTAAGAGACTGTTCAAACTACAAGTCTTCCCAAAGTACACAGAACAAGATTTATGATGAATATCTTGAACACTTCTTTTTATTTTTTTTATTTTGTTGTTGTTGTTGAGACAAAAATTATGTATTTAATGTGTTTACTTACTCTGGTACATTATCTGTTTATTATTTATTTGTTCACTGTTATGTTACAGAGAACAAGGAAATGGGAAAACAAATACGATGATATGAAAAGGGGTAGGATTAAATAAGTTCAGCTTCTTCCTAGTCCTTTTTGGACATGCCGTAATGAAACAACTGCAAATATGTGATGAATTACATTGTATCGTATGCATGTTCAAAATAAACTGAAACTGAACTGAAAAATGATTGTAGTTTTAGGAAGTAATGGACTAATAATGTACAGCATTTACTTAGGAGAGTGCACTTATGCTGTATCTCCTTCAAATTGCTTCTCTGTCAAAAACACAACATTAGCAGCTTTTCAATATTTCATCAATAAATGCCCACCGTTTAGAAATTAGTTTAACGCTCTTGGCAGGCGTTGTCATAGGTTTTATCGACTCATTCTTCTTCAGCATGGAGAAGATTATTGTAGTAGTGCCACGCTCAAACTGCTTTGCTCGGTCATGTTTTTCGCTGATTTTGTTCTTTAATTCAATGACTATCAGCCGCTTCTTCTTCTTAGCAATCTCCTTCACACTCACTTTTTTCCGACCCATGGTTGGAAAAAACAAGGCTACTTCTCGCTAGTTATTATGAGCAAGTAAGATCAGGTGTTTTGGTCAGATCTTAGGGGGTTCACTGTGACATTTGCTATGCAGATGAGCGGTGGGCAGCCTCATAACGCGGATGTTTGCTTGTAACCTAAAGCATAACAATTGGCCGAGAGGCAACTCGTATCCTGAAGTACGTGTAAGCTGAGGTGCCTCTGTACCTCCGAATGTAACAATTTTGTAGTTTGTTTCTCCAAATTTAAAATTTTTCAAAATCCAGTTGAAAGCACTATTTTCAAATTAACCATGTTTTACGTTTGTATCTCACGAAAAGCATACATTTTCAAACATAGCATTTTTGTTTAAACCAGGGGTGTCCAACTCATTTTAGATAAAGGGGCAACATAGAGACAAACGTACAAATCATATGCTGTTTTTACGCTTACATGTTGCGGTTAATAATAGTATTCTATCTTTATTTGTCGTTATTTATACTTTCTGAATAAATTATGTGATAATGTTCATCAGTCAACTCATTGGTGTTAAGTTTCAATCTATCAAGATGAAAAAAATATATTAAAATCAAATTACACGAATTTATATATGTAGTTTGATAATTTTCCTCGACTGATGTACTAACATTATATGGTTTATTTTTTTGTACATGTGTAGCATCATCTACAATGATACAAATAATTGATATTGCATCCAGTGGACACACTTAAAACAGCTGTTTCTTTCATTAAAAAATTGCAGGTTAATTTTTATACTTAGCGAACTCCTCCTGCGGGCTGGATAAAACCTGTTTGCGGGCCTGATCGGGCTCTCGGGCCGTACGTTTGACACCCCTGGTTCAAACCCTTGAAAACCATTCATTACCTAATCTTTTTTATTTAGACTTGGACAAATTTTATTGATCCACAATGGATCTTTATGTCTTAAGAAGACATACATCTCAATATTTAGATATTATTTGTCTTTCAATGAGAAGTGTGTATCTCCAATTGTTCCAGTTAAAATACTAACAGTTAATGTTTTTCTAGATTTAGTTTTTGTTGATGAGTATAAGGCTTCACGGTGGCAGAGGGGGTTAGTGCGTCTGCCTCACAATACGAAGTTCCTGCAGTTCTGGGTTCAAATCCAGGCTCGGGATCTTTCTGTGTGGAGTTTGCATGTTCTCCCCGTGAACGCGTGGGTTCCCTCCGGGTACTCCGGTTTCCTCCCACTTCCAAAGACATGCACCTGGGGATAGGTTGATTGGCAACACTAAATTGGCCCTAGTGTGTGAATGTGAGTGTGAATGTTGTCTGTCTATCTGTGTTGGCCCTGTGATGAAGTGGCGACTTGTCCAGGGTGTACCCCGCCTTCCGCCCGATTGTAGCTGAGATAGGCGCCAGCGCCCCCCGCGACCCCAAAAAGGGAATAAGCGGTAGAAAATGGATGGATGGATGATGAGTATAAATTATTTGCCTTAAAGTGTCTTTGTCAATGTTTTCGCAAATGTATTTTTGGACCAGTGAAAAGATGTTTTCCTGAAATGTTTTGGTCCATCCATTTTTTGTTATAGTATATGTTCTAGTCCAATGAGAAGCAAATTTCTTCAAATGTAGCATTTGTTTTATTTGTCCAGAGAAAATATTACTTCCATCCATTTATTTCTGTTGATGAGGATAAAGTGAAACTTCAGCATGTATCTCCACATTTTTTTAATTTTGAAAATATCAGGCATCTCCAAATGTTGCATGCTTTTTTTGGTTATTACCCAATGAAAAACATGCACATCCCAATCTTGCATGTTTTTGTTTGTTTCAAACCAGGTTAAAACCAACATCTTTATTGGTGTTTATAGCTAATGAAAAATGTATGTCCAAAGAAAATTGCGTATCTGCAAATTGTGAAACTCTGTTTTCATCCAACAAAGAACATAGAGTAAATAATGTATCTACAGTTGACCAACTAGAAATAATTAAATGTAAATTATGCTGATACTAAATGTTATAAACAAAATAGTAATTCATTTGACTTCACAGTAATTCTGCATTTATTGTTTTTTGTCCAAAATTGAGCACAGCGTGCATTTTTCTGCATGGCTGCGCTGCTAATGGCCTGTTTAGCATCATCACTTCCATTCGAGCTTTCTCAGTCCACATACATGAATGGTCATTTGAATGTTAATGACCCTAAGCTGATATGTTTGTTCTTTCTCTTTTCCTGTCCAATTGTCTTTGTGGCTGCTGCAGGGGCTAATCATCTTATCCCTAACGCACTCCTACGTCCTCACGGCACTAACAATCCCTATAATACATTGCTTGGGGAGTCGGCGGTCTATAACAACCCTCTGGGCATGTACAACGTGCAAGGTGTGCTTGCTTCTCTTCGTTCTTTACACCAGCTGGAGCAGCTTTTGTTTTGCATGGTTTTCTTCTTTTCTCCTAGAGTTAAAGTAATTATAATGTTTGAGTATGAAAACAAACAAAAACACTGCTGCAGATCTTGTGTCGTGTCTGTTTTGGGTGGACACATTAGATATGAAGCCGGTAGCAAATAGTCATCTTCACCGTCAAAGACCGTCACCCTCCAGTTGTTTATGATGCTTCATATAAATAGGCGAAAATCAGCTTTTTTATTGATACATCAGCAAAAAACAAAGAATGGTATACATGTATTAATTATAAATACATTTAATAAGACATTAAATATATAACGGTAAAATACATAACATATCATAAAATATCCCAACGCCATAGCCAAATACCATACACACACATATACACCGAGTATATATACATATATATATATATATATATATATATATATATATATATGTATATATATATATATATATATATATATATATATATATATATATATACACATATGCATATATACATATTTATATATACATATATACATACAAATACATATATGTGTGTATGTAGTATAGTATAGTGTACATACATATACACAGTAAATGGGTATGTGTGTATGTATATATATATATATATATATATATATATATATATATATATATATATATACACACAGTATATATATATATATATATACACACAGTATATATATATATATATATATATATATATATATATATATATATATATATATATACACTTGTATATACACACGTGTGATTTACCTTTTTATTTTAGTGATTTTAATGTATTATTTTTTTTGTGTCAAAAACAAGCATCATTAATGTCCTTTATTATCTCATTACCCTTACTTGAAATTATTTTTAAGACATATAATTTGCAAACCCTATGCTAGTATATTTATTTGTAACATTTTACCATTTATTTCAAGTTAGGCCAAAACTACATAAAAATATATATATTTTAGTGTTTTACAAGAATTGCAGCATCATGACGAACAACAAAATGCATGCTTATTTGCTACATTGCATATATATACTTTGTATATATATCTATATGCATAATGTATAATATACTGTATATGATAGGATGCTTTGCAAAAATGTGCATGGTTAATTACTGCATTATATTATCAATATTATTTTCATTCGCATACATTGTGTATGTGTGTGCATTTTTGTGCTATTTGACTGTTTGGCTTATTGTCTTCTTCTTGTCTTTCCCCTCATGCTGTCCCTTTAAGATCCTTACAGAGAGACAAGTATGGGAGTCAAACTAAACATTGCTTATCAAATGTAATTGACTTCTTTGGCTTCTACTTCCTTTTTCCACTCTTCAATGCTGACAAAGTCATTCTACAAAGGCCCCCTTTTTTAAATTAGAAGAAAACAAAAAGTAATAATCTACATACTTTACATTGATTGGTTCCTTTGATGTGTGAATTAGTACAGATGGCATTTAAATCCTATTTGACATGTAACACACATCAATAGGAATTGACTTGCTGAATACTAAGCAGCAATCATCTTCGCCTTTGTTAATGTGCTTTGTTTAAAACATAATTTTTACATGGATATTGCCATAAAATGCTTGTATGGGACAATATGGCTGGGTCCTGTTTCATTTTATAGTGCATGTCTGTGATTTGTTTAATTTGATTTGATTTGATCAGCCTTTGTGAATTGTTCTACTTTATGTGCTGTCCTTTAGCTTTGTGTTTTCCATCTACATAACCACAGTAGAACATGAAGCTCGGACATTTTCCCCTTTAAAAATAATGAATATTAGCCCACGTCAGGGTAAAACACTTAAGCATTATTTAAAGTCAAAGTGCAGGATCATGTTTTGTTCACATAAAAGACTATCGTTGTTGACTACTATGTTGTATCGATCAGCTTGGACACTAGAGCAGCGTTTTAAAGTAGGTCTTCAAAAACAGCAGAGACATATCAAGTATCTCGATTCGTGTTTTTGTATTTGCATTCTGAAAATGAGCCTTATATGCTCGTGCATTTGTGTCTTACCGCATTATTCGGGAACATAATAGAATACTAAGGGCCTGATTTACTAAAATACATAAAACAACAGCATGTGCTATCAGTGGGCGTGTTGTGTGTGATTTGCTAAGACTGCGTGTACAATTGCAACTCTGAACATGCAGGACACAATATATCATTTTTTCAACCCTTTCTGCAATATAGAATTGCAATCTAGACAACATAACTTATTTTTAGTATGCTGAAGGTGCACTCTGAGAGCGCCCAACAACACGGGCAATGTCTGGGATGGTTCACTGGAATGATCCAAAGGCATGAAAAGTTGTTCCTATACAGGAGATATATATCAATAATTAATCTTCTATATAGAAAACAACAAATTAAAAAAAAAAAAAACATCTGCAGACATTGTTTTGGTGTTTGTTTATCTCCAAATCAGCATTTTAGTTGTTTATCAGCTCAAAGACTAAATTGTTGTATAGACATGTCTAATATTTTTTATTTCTGACAGAATTATGTCAGTTTTGTTCGACAGAAGTATAAAAGAGTCTCTTTCTTTCCATCGCCGGTCTTTGTAGTAATCGCCTCCTTTTGACCGCGACAAGGCCATTTGTGCTTAACTGCGGCAGTTTGCGCATACATTGCAGACATGCTGAATGAAGATGCACCAGACAAATTTCAGCCTTGGTAAATCACATTGTGAGCGCTAAATGATTACAGTTGCATCTCCTCCTCCCAGTGTTGTGGGTGTTGTGATAATCAGCGTATATTCTGCATATTCATTCTGACGGACTCGCTAAATGGATGACGCTCATTATTCTGTCTCCTTTAATTATTGTTAACTGTTGACTTTGATCTGCTCAAATAAGTGTCTGTAAGTAAAATAAAACAGGGAATTAATTTAAATATTCAGTTTATGTTGATTAACAATCACCACCAATAATTATAAAAACAAAAACAAATCACAGTTAATACATGTGATCAGTATTGACCGATTTTGCTCATGGATGATAGTTTTTGGAATCGGCAGCATAAAACCTTGATCGGAACATCCCTATCTCAATATAAGTGTTTTCTATGAACTTTTGTGAATGTTGACTGCCGTGGAAAGAAACATCCTATCATGTATATTTGAGTTCAAACGATTAGTATTCAAGTACTGTTAAAAATAGCCCTGTGAGAAATTCACAGTAATTTTTGACCGTGCCTCTTAAAAGATTGGAATTGAGAATCGTAGTAGGGACGCAGTAGATCAACTAGCACATGTTTTGATACATGCAACCCTTTAGTAGATCAGGCCCTTCCTGCACATTTTGAAACTCTTTGTCCAAAAAGTTATAATTTTAATGTAAGATGGAGAAGAAAAAAACACTAGGATTTTCATTTGGTTAAATACCTGAATTGTATGATTCTTGGGGATTGAGCTGTTCGGGTTAGAGGTTCCACTGCATACATGATAAGTGTGGTTTTTGATCGCATTCTTTTTTTGTTGGCAAAAACAGTGAATGACATGCAATCAAAAGATAGATGGCCGTTATTTTGGGAATGACCTCCCGTCTAATCACCGACCTCCGTGGTTCCTTTTGTCGTTCCAGAGGGAATCCTGAACAATGCCCGGGATACAAGTGCCATGGATACTCTACCACTGAATGGTAACCACGGCTACAGCATCGCCAGCGCCGACTACATGAGTGACTGTGTCCAGATCATCGAGCGGGGCTACAACCACAACAAGGAGACCACCCTGGAGAAGAAGATCCTCAAGGAGCTGGCTTGCAGTTACATTCCGTCCTACCTGAACAACTCCCATGAGCAAAACCGGAACCTAGTGAACAAGCTGGTGAATAACGTCAACAAGGAGAGCGTCGGGGGTGGAGGTGGCGGGTATGGGATGACAGCAGGGGTGGGCATGGCCTTCCCCTTGCACCACGACGAAGGCTTGGAGTTGATCCACGAGGAGTCAAACGTCCCACTCCTGCCACCCCTGGAGACTCTGCATAATCACCTCCACCAGACGCCACCCCCACTTCCACTGACCCATCTCCACGGCTTCACCTCCGCCGACCCCCCTCCTCCTCCTCCTCCATCTTCCCGGAGGCGAATCCCACAGGATAACAGCGATAGCTTCTTCCCGTTGCTGAAGCACACTGAGGATTCCTCTCCAAGCCACAACCAGAGAGACTCGCTGTACACCAGCATGCCCATGCTGTCGGGCCACCCGGATGACGGGCCCCCGGATACCAAGGAAGGGGGGGAGAGGAAGAGTCCCGGCGCCAGCTCGGACGACGTTTACTACAAAAGCATGCCCAACCTCGGCTCTGGGAATCACCTCCATCAGTTGCATTCCTACTACCAGCTAGGACGGGGCAGCAGTGACGGTTTCATTGTCCCGCCCAACAAGGAGGACCTGTCCCCGGTGGGGTCCCACCAGGAGCCGTCACACATGGTCACCAGCCTATAGACGCACCATGTCGTACATTATCTCCCGTCTTTCCATCAGCAGCGGTCCCCTTTTAATGCTAAAAGGATTGCGGAACTATACGAATCGTGCCAGTCCAGGCGCTAGCTCAGACGTGGTTCACTACAAAAGCATGCCCAACCTCGGCTCCGGGAAACCGCCCCCCCATCAGCTGCGATGATTTTATTGTACCACTGAACGAGGAAGACCTGTCCCAAGAGGGGTGTGGCCAGGAGCCCTCTCATCCGGTCCCCACATAGCACCTCCATGTTAAACATTTTACACCGTGTTTCACCATCTGTCGTCCGCAGCGCTAGCCAGTTAACGCTACATAGGCGCTCAATTCGTACCAAGCTCTTGGGGGAAAAAAAAAAAAAGACTCACTTGAGGAACTTTTCAAACCCACCAAAAACAAACAAAAAAAGACTATTTTATTACCCTTGATTGACTTTTTCCAAGGATTTTTCTTTGTTTTGTTGGAGCTGCAGCACATTTTGTTTGCTGAAGAATCAAAGAATCATAGCCGCTCTTCTTCTGTTTATTTTAATGTAATAAAACTAATAAGAGATATTTCTATGTACTTGTACAGTAACTAGCATTGCACATAAATAGGATGTTTTTGTTTCAGAAATACCCCCAGTAAATGTTGTCTATCACAAAAACAAACACATAAAAAAAAACATTCAGGCATTATTTGTGCAATGTCTTTTCCCCCCTTTTTTCAAAGAAGTACGAGTGTAGATAGCAGTGGTTGTAAAGGAAGATTCCCTCAGACTGACAATTAATTCCAACAAAGCCCACATGGGTTATTGATGATGAGCACTTGGCACTTGTACAAAGATGGCTGTTCTACTTATTAAAGAAAAAAGATGATTTTGGAGTGACAATGATTGGTAGTGAATTTGTTTGTTAAACTACAGCATTTTGCAGGATTCCTGACAAATAGAGTTGTGCTTCTCCACTGGTTTGTCTTCCTCATGTCGCATCGTTTACGGCTAATTAATATCCACACATTCAGTAGTTCATTAGATTTAAAAAAAAGTTCAATAACAAACTGCGAGTAAACCCTAGAGCAGGGGTGCCCAAAGTGCTAACCGGGGGCAAAATTTGGCCCGTCGAGTCGTTTGGCTTCCCAACTGCCATACATATTCCTACAGACCTTTTAAACTCACTGGGGGTGTCCTGATCTGATATCACATATCAGTTCAATATCAACATTAAAAAAATTATTTAATTATATATTCCTGCATCTAAACTTTCCATTGTAAGTTTTTGTTTACTTGAGCAAAGCTCAGGGTGTACCCCGCCTTCCGCCCGATTGTAGCTGAGATAGGCGCCAGCGCCCCCCGCGACCCCAAAAGGGAACAAGCGGTAGAAAATGGATGGATGGATGAGCAAAGCTTAACAGCCATTCATCCATCCATTTTCTACTGTTTGTCCCTTTAACTGGACAGCCTGTTAACATCTAAATGTCCTCCAATAAACACACAATGTTGACCTTTTATTCTATTTTAGTCATTTACAAAAGGTAACCATCGTACGTCATTGGCTACTAGGAGCTAGCTACACAACAGCTAAGCACACGAGCTAGATTTAAGTAATAAGTGTCCTTACTTGAACAATATTGTACAACAATACACACACAAAGTCTGCAAGGCACAGATGTATTAAAAAGTATCCAATAACAAATGTGTCCGCATAATTCAACTTCCTGTGCCATGACCTCAACCTAATTAATTTATGTGATCATTAAGTGTCGCCAAAAACAATTACCAAGCCACTTCAATTTGAAGATGGATTAAGTCTATTGCAGACGTTCAATAATAAATTTCTGTTTTTCATACCTACCATTGTTTTCTGTTTGACTCAATTCCCTTCATCAAACATTCCACACTACAAAATAACAAAAGTATGTATAATCCCTACTGATATCTGATCAGACCAATATTGGTATCGTATCGGAAGTGAAAAAACTTGGGACTCCCATAAAGTTTAAACAATCATTAATGGAATGTTAGCAAGGCTAACCATTTGTCATCTATGATTGTTATTGGTACTTAATATCGACACTTTTTTTTTTCATGCTTAAAGGCCTACTGAAACCCACTACTACCGACCACGCAGTCTAATAGTTTATATATCAATGATGAAATATTAACATTGCAACACATGCCAATACGGCCTTTTTAGTTTACTAAATTGCAATTTTAAATTTCCCGCGAAGTGTCCTGTTGAAAACGTCACGGAATGCTGATGTGTACACGTGTCGTCACGGGACTGTTAGGAAATATTAGCGCTGCGCACACACACAGCTAAAAGTCGTCTGCTTTAACCGCATAATTACACAGTATTTTTGGACATCTGTGTTGCTAAATCTTTTGCAATTAGTTCAATTAATAATGGAGAAGTCAAAGTAGAAAGATGGAGTTGGGAAGCTTTAGCCTTTAGCCACACAAACACACGGTGATTCCTTGTTTAAAATTCCCAGAGGTGAAACTTTACTATGGATCAGAGCGGTCAAGCGAACATGGTTCCCGACCACTTGTCAACCAGCAGTTTTCGGTGAGAAAATTGTGTGGTAAAAACTCGCCACGTACCGGAGATCAGCTGAGCTTGTGCCGTCCGTACAGCTGCCGTCGACTTCCATCAAACACTGGCCTCAAGACACCCGTGGATACACCCCTTACGACTATCAGGTACCGGTACTGTTAAACTCACTAAAACACTAACAACAAAATAGAAAGATGAGGGATTTCCCAGAATTATCCTAGTAAATGTTTTAACTTAATATATATATTTTTTTAACTTGACGTGTGAATGTGAGTGTGAATGTTGTCTGTCTATCTGTGTTGGCCCTGCGATGAGGTGGCGACTTGTCCAGGGTGTACCCCGCCTTCCGCCCGATTGTAGCTGAGATAGGCGCCAGTGCCCCCCGCGACCCCAAAAAGGGTATAAGCGGTAGAAAATGGATGACATATATATATTTTTTTTCTAGTCGGTCTCTATCAATATCCTCAAACACAAATCTTTCATCCTCGCTCAAATTAATGGGGAAATTGTCGCTTTCTCGGTCCGAAATAGCACTTTTTGTCGGAGGCTCCCATTACAAACAATGTGAGGATGTGAGGAGCCCCCACACGTGTGACATCATCGTCTGCGACTTCCGGTACAGGCAGGGCTTTTCTGTTAGCGACCAAAAGTTGCGTACTTTATCGTGGATGTTCTCTACTAAATCCTTTCAGCAAAAATATGGCAATATCGCGAAATGATCAAGTATGACACATAGAATGGACCTGCTATCCCCGTTTGAATAAGAAAATCTAATTTCAGTAGGCCTTTAAAATTGCTGTTGGCACATTTCAACTTTGGCTCTTGGAGGCAAAAAGTTTGGGCACCCCTGCCCTCCAGTCTCTTTCTCTTAATTGAACTTGTGAAATCACATACGTTTTGCAAGACGTTGTAATTGATCAAGGTGCCTTACAAATGTGTAAATGTACACAGTGTCCATAGTACAGGGGTCTGGAACGGGCAGCCCCCACCTTAATATGAAAGTTAGATTTTAGTCCGGCCCGCGAGTTTTAATGAATGACACTTTACAATGTTGTATGCGGAGCATGAATCGTAGCAATTACCATGAATTGATTAACGTGGACCCCGACTTAAACAAGTTGAAAAACTTACTCGGGTGTTACCATTTAGTGGTCAATTGTACGGAATATGTACTGAACTGTGCAATCTACTAATAAAAGTATCAATCAATCAGCTGAAATAACCTACCAATCACAGTGCAGCATGTATAACCTACCAATCACAGTGCGGCATATGACCCTCGGGGGCGGGACATCGACCGGGCTCGATGCAAGCAGTGTGAAAGTTACAGCAGCGTTGCCATGGAGACTTGACTTCCGTTCCTTGCTGTCTGTCTCCTTTCTATTGGGCACACAAGGACATGCGTTCACAACACTTCCAAAAACAAGTGTTTTAAGTTGCTGCCCAGCCGGACATTACAGGTATATATGTCGTGGCTTACTGTGGTGGATCCTAAAAAGCGCCGAGGACAAGAGCGGTGAGTGTTTTTTTTTGTGTCCACACTGTCAATGATTACAAAAAAACAACTACGGGTCAAAAAGAAGAAAAGGCTCAGTCACAAAATCACAAAACACGATGAGCAGGCAAACAGGACGGGATTGGTCTTTACGACATGCAGCATCAAATAATAAACAGCAATAAAACAAACAACTGAGGGGGATAAATAGTAATTAGGGTCGATTAGAATCAGCTGTGGGCATCTCGCAGCGCCGCCTACAACTTGGGCAGATATACAAAAACACAAGCGGTCAATGAGAGTGTCACATCACGTGTGACACGCATATATGTATCTTTCTCTGACTAAATACATAAGTGATAAATATGCGTCGGGATAAGAAAAAAGTAAGGAATTCATCCATCCATTCATTTTTTTTAATTCAATGCGGCCTAATATAGTGTGCAGTCACATGGCGACACCTGTCCGTCGGCAATAACAGTCCCCGATAACCCGTACTGTTTATAGCAGGGGTTCCCAAGCTATGGCCCACGGGCCCAGCATCCACATTCCGGCCCGCGGGTAGTCCCTGAGTTTAATATATATTGTAGCGGCTGCTACGGGGTGTTAGCGAATGGCTTTGGCTGGGGGGCGGGACTTCCGGGAAGAGATAGGGAAGTGACGTTGTTGATAGGGAGTGTGTGTTCGAGTTGCCCGGGAAGATGGCTGGAGAGACACATGAGTGCTGTTGTATGGTTTGTTTTGCATCTTGTGCAATAAAGATACGACAAAACGGAGACGTTGTATGAGCCTGCATTCCTGGGATTATTACACTGGTGTCAGAAGTAAAACGGCGAGTTCGAAAGAGACTTTGCTGCGGTAAGGACGCTTTAGCCAGTTAGCTTCAGTCTGTGAGTTAGCTAGGACGCTAGCCGTTTATCATGTTTAGCTCCGGTGAAAGGAAGTATAAAGTGGAGCGGGATGACGCTGTTTTGGAGCGGGTGACTGTCGAACAGCCGCGCTACTGCTCGCACACTAGCGGCTCGTCGACCCGTGAAGATGTAAAGTTGCCGCCGCCGCAGCAACTTACCCGCACGGCGCGGCCGCCCCCCACCGTCTGCTGCATCAGTGAAGACGCCAAAAATTTGCCGGTGGATCGGATTGGGAGGCGTTCCACGCTCAATTTGAACTGTTGGCAGACGCTAGAAGGTGGGAAGCAAAGGACAAAGCATTGCAATTGGCTTTGTGTCTAGAGGGAGAGGCTCTTTTGTGCCTCCTGCTGCTGGATCCCGAACAGCAGCGATGCTACGCAGCCCTGGTGGGGGCGCTCAAGAGGAGGTTTGGGAGATGGTCTCAGCCAGCACTTCTAAAAACTGAACTGAGAGGGAGGTGCAGGAAGCCTGGCGAGCCACTCCGGGGGCTCGCTAATGACATTGAGGGCCAGGTGCGCCGTGCATATGGTCACCTGCCTGCTGAGGCACGAAACGAGCTCGCAACTGACCTGTTTGTTGGAGCCATTACTCCTCCTGACCTGCGCCAGCAAGTGCAGCTTCAGCACCCGAGGTCCCTGCAGGAGGCACTGGGAGCTGCTGTTGAGAGGGAGATGCTGGGAAGTGCTGCTGCAGCTGGGGAACTGGAAATGAAACCCCATCCAGTGAGGGCGGTGTCGTCACACCCGTTCTGGTGACATGGCGCCGGCTTGGGCGACAGAAATTACCAAACTACTGAGGGGGTGACTCAGCAAAATCAACGTGGCCCGCGCCCCATGCAGGTCTGCTGGGGATGTGGCCAACCTGGACACTTTCGCAGGGAGTGCCCTGCCACTCGTCGTGAGCCGGGAAACGGCGCCGGGCCCGCATAGTCGGGGGTATGCGGGCCCCTACGTCCACCACGAACCCTGACTCGCCAGCACACGCTCGTCAGGCAGTGGAGGGAGCCCGTCAGCACAGCCAGGGGGGAGGGGCTCCATCCGCCCCAGAAGCAGACGACGACTCGCCTTCTTCTACTCCTCGCTTTCTGGCAACCGGAGGAGCCCAGCGGCACAGCCAGGGGGGAGCAGACGACAGCAGTGTGCCACCAATGGCGGTGGGCTAGACACGAGGGGGCCCCAAAGGAGGGGGCTCCTGCCACGTTGCTGTCTCTGTCCAGGGGGTGCCTACCGCAGGCCTGGTGGACACAGGGTCATCAGTAACGCTGGTAAGACCAGATGTTCTGCCCAGCAGTACACCACTTGAGCCCTACAGCAGTACAGCTCCGCACAGTCACTGGCCAGCTTGCTCCTATGGTGGGGGGGAGGGGTTCCTGTGGTTGTGCGTGGGGGGGAAAAAAGTCTGCCATCTAGTTTGGGTGGCAGACGCGCAAGATTGCTGCATCTTAGGGCTGGATTTCCTCCAAGTCACTGGGTGCCTGCTAGACATGGGGGGGGGGGGGGGGGGGGGGGGGGGGGTACACTTAACTTCCCGGGGGGCCCAACAGTTGCCATGGGTACCCTAGTTACCGGGCCCCTTCCCGTTCACCGCATGCCTCTGCATTCTGGTTGCCTCACACCGCACCAAGTTACTACTCCTGCCCTCACCCTGTCTCCCTTCAGCCAATGAGGGTGGAGACAGAGCTGTTTACTACGCGGGGATGCCAGCCCCGGGCAGCCCCGGCCACACCCCCTCGCCCACAGCCGGGCCCCCCGGTCATAGGGGAAGGGGTGTGGAGAGAGGAGTACGGAGACCTGGAAAAACAGCAACAAGAACAGCTGAAACAGCTGCTGATGGAATTTCAGGGCAGCTTTGCAACGAATGAGAGTGAAGTGGGAAGAACCCACTTGGCAGAACATGTAATAGACACTGGCTTGGCGCGGCCCATCAAGTGTCACGCGCACCGCATCCCCCTCGCTCGGCAGCAGGTATGCGACAAGGCCGTGGATGACCTGCTGCGGGCCGACTTTATTGAGCCGTCTGAGAGCCCCTGGGCGGCACCTGTGGTCATGGTCGCGAAGAAGAAGGCTGATGATTGGCGATTTTGTGTGGATTACAGACGGTTGAACGAAGTGACCACAAAAGACTCTTACCCCCTACCCCGTATTGATGAGTCCCTGGACCTAGTTTCCGGCTCTTCGTGGTTCACCACTCTGGACCTTAAAAACGGATATTACCAAGTACCCCTTTCTCCCGAATCTTGCCCTAAATCCGCCTTCTGTACTGGCCGGAGCTTGTGGCAATTCAAAGTCCTTAGTTTTGGGCTCTGTAATGCACCTGCCACTTTTGCCCGGCTTATGGGCAAAGTACTGGCTGGTATTCCACGCCAAGAGTGCCTGGTATACCTGGACGACATCCTGGTACACGGGCGTTCTTTCGAAGTAGCTTTGGGGTCCTTGAGGAGAGTCCTGGAGAGGATTCGAGCAGCGGGCCTTAAACTGCACCCTGAGAAATGCAGTTTCATGCGACGAGAAGTAACCTTCTTGGGACATGAGCTGTGTGCCGATGGCATTGGCGCCATGGGTGAGAAAGTGGGGGCCGTGAGAGACTGGCCCGCCCCTCGAGACCAAGGACAGCTGAAGAGCTTCATTGGGCTTGCCTCTTACTACCGGAGGCACGTGCAGGGTTTTGCTACAATCGCCGCGCCCCTATACCGTTTGCTGGAAAGAGGCAAAGACTGTGTGGTCCGAAGGGTGCCAGGAGGCATTCTGGGGGTCGAAACGGGCCCCGGTACTTGCCCCACCTGACCTCGCCCTGCCCTTCTTACTGGACACTGATGCCAGCGGGGTGGGGGTGGGGGGTGTACTTGCACAGCCGTGGCAGGAAGGGGAGAGGGTTGTGGCATACTTCAGTCAGAAACTCACAAAGTCGGAGCGTAATTACTGTGTCACCCGCCGAGAACTGCCGGCCGTGGTGCTCTCTATCAGACACTTTAAATACTACCTGTGTGGCCTCCCCTTTGTGATTAGGACTGACCACTCTGCCCTCCAGTGGCTAATGACTTTCCGGGAGCCGGAGGGGCAGGTCGCCAGGTGGTTGGAAGAGCTACAAGGATACGACTTTAAAATAGAACATCGGCCGGGCGCTCGCCACTCCAACGCGGACGCACTCTCTCGCCGGCCGTGTGCAGCAGACGGATGTCGTTACTGCGAGCGCAGGGAAGCTCGGGAACAAGAGCGGCGGGCGGGAGGCGCTGAGGGTGTGGCCGTCAGTCAGGCTGATAACGTTGCCTGGAGGGAACTACAGACTGTGACGAACACTGATTGGAGGCACGCACAGGAGGGTGACACAGACCTCCATCCTGTCTTGCAGTGGGTAGAGGCTGGGCAGCGCCCGCCTTGGGAGGCGGTGGCACCATTCTCCAAGGCTACCAAGGGACTTTGGGCCATGTTTGACTCACTGCGGGTGTCCCAAGGCGTGCTGCAGCGGGCATTTAAGGCCGCGGCCACGGGTGAAGAACAGTGGCAGGTGGTGGTGCCAAAGGGACTGCAAGGGGCGGTGCTTAGGGCAGTGCATGGGGAAGGTGGGTCTGGACATTTCGGGGTCGCCAAAACACTTAAGCGGCTGCGACAGGGGTTCTATTTGGGTCGGCAGAAGAGAGATGTGGATGATTTCTGCCGCCGCTGCGACCCCTGCGTTGCCCGCAAAGGCCCCACTGGGCGCTCACAGGCGCCGCTCCAACAGTTCCCAGTGGGGTGCCCCATGGACAGGGTGGGGATTGACATTACGGGGCCGCACCCACGGTCGGACAAGGGGAACCGCTATGTCCTTTCCGCCACTGACTATTTTACAAAGTGGCCAGAGGCATACGCCATTCCCAACCAGGAGGCAGAGACCATTGCTGATGCTCTGGTGGGGGGCATGATAAGTCCGTTTGGCGTTATGGCGTCTCTGCACAAACTTTGAGTCCCGGGTGTTTTCCGCCTTGTGCGAGCGCCTGGGCATCCACAAAACCCGCACTACCCCATTCCACCCTCAGAGTGATGGGTTGGTGGAGCGTTTCCACCGCAACCTGGGAGACCAGCTCGCCATTGTTACCTCCCGCCACCAGCGTGACTGGGACGAACACCTACCGCTGATGCTGATGGCGTGTCGCTCTGCTGTCCAGGAATCCACGGAGTGCACACCGGCGCTTCTCATGCTAGGGAGAGAGATACGCACACCAGCAGAGCTGGCCTTTGGCCGCCCTCCTGATGCCCCGGCCTTCGCTGCAGGACCAGAGTACGCCAGGAAATTACAGGACCGGCTGGACTCAGCCCACAGTTTCGCTCGGGAGCAGCTGCAGGAAGCTGGTGTGAAACAAAAGCGCTACTATGACATGACGACCCGAGGGAGGGACTTCGTACCAGGCGAGTTGGTCTGGGTTTACAACCCGATTCGGAAGAAGGGCCGCAGTCCCAAGCTGGACAGCAAATGGACAGGGCCCTGTAGGATACTCCAGAAGCTGGGAGAGATTGTGTATCGTGTCCAGCTGCCCCCCCGGGGAAGGAAAGTGGCCCTCCACAGAGACAGACTAGCCCCCTACCGGGGGGGTCCCCCTTCCCCTGCCTCGGATACACAGGTGACCTCTCCCTTTCCCACCCAGCCCTTTCCCAATACCCCGCTTACGCCCCAGGGAGAACCAATTTCCCCTCCCCTTGTGTCCCCCGCCCCCTCCAGCTCCCTCCCGAGGACTGGCACACCTGACCCAGTTGTCCCATTCCTGGGGTCTGGAAGGGAGCGGCCGAGGCGGCAAAAGAGGCCTCCGGACCGCTTGCAAGACTTTGTGGTGTCCTTAGACTAGGGAAAATGGGGTGGGGGGTGTTGTAAACCTGTTTTGTGTGATGTAAAGGTTACGTTGTCTACATTGTTTTGTTTGCACTAATGTGTTGCTCTGATTTACATGCTGTTGTGATGTTACCAAATGTTGCCTTACGGGTCAGTCCTCGAGGGCGAGGACTTTTTGTAAGGGGGGGGTGGTGTAGCGGCTGCTACGGGGTGTTAGCGAATGGCTTTGGCTGGGGGGCGGGACTTCCGGGAAGAGATAGGGAGTGTGTGTGCGAGTTGCCCGGGAAGACGGCTGGAGAGACACTTGAGTGCTGTTGTATGGTTGTTTTGCATCTTGTGCAATAAAGATACGATAAAACGGAGAAGTTGTATGAGCCTGCATTCCTGGGATTATTACAATATATATATAATATATATATATAATATATATATATATATATATATATATGTGTAAGGGGTGTGGGAAAAAATCGAATCGAATACGTTGTGCGATTCAGAATCGATTCTCATTTTTAAAAAATCGATTTTTATTTTTATTATTTTTTATTTATTTATTTTTTTTTCAATCCAACAAACCACTACACAGCAATACCATAACAATGCAATCCAATTCCAAAACCAAACCTGACCCAGCAACACTCAGAACTGCAATAAACAGAGCAATTAAGAAGACACAAACACGACACAGAACAAACCAAAAGTAGTGAAACAAAAATTTATATTATCAACAACAGTATCAATATTAGTTATAATTTCAGCATAGCAGTGATTACAAATCCCTCATTGACATTATCATTAGACATTTATAAAAAATAAAAAAAAGGATAGTGTCACAGTGGCTTACACTTGCATCGCATCTCATAAGCTTGACAACACACGTGTCCAATATTTTCACAAAGGTAAAATAAGTCATATTTTTGGTTCGTTTAATAGTTAAAACAAATTTACATTATTGCTATCATTTGATAAAACATTGTCCTTTACAATTATAAAATCTTTAAAAAAAAAAAAAATCTACTACTCTGCTTGCATGTCAGCAGACTGGGGTAGATCCTGCTGAAATCCTATGTATTGAACGAATACAGAATCGTTTTGAATCGGAAAAATATCGTTTTTGAATTGAGAATCGAATCGATTCGTAAAAAGCAATATATTATCGAATCGTGACCCCGAGAATCGATATTGAATCGAATCGTGGGACACCCAAAGATTTGCAACCCTAATATATATACAGTGTATGTATATATGTATATATATATATATATATTTATACATATATTTTTTATAATTATATTTCTTTTAATCTATCCCGAACTACGGCCCGCCAGCGTCCAAAATCCGTCCTCATTAAAACTTTTTTAAATTGAAATGTATTTTTTTTAATTTATAAATTTTTTAAATGTACTCCGCCTTCTGCTCGAATGCAGCTGAGATAGGCTCCAGCAACCCCCGTGGAACACGTGGTAGAACATGGATGGATCGAATAAATCCCAGGGGTCAAAAAAATACTTGCGGGCCAGATACGGCCCGCCAGCGTCCAAAATCCAGCCAGCGGGTAATCCTGAGTAATACAAAAAAAATAAAAACATTTTTTATTTATTTCTTTAGTATTTCTTTTATCTTTCCCAGGGACCCAACCTACAGCCCACCAACGTCCAAAATCCGTCCTCAGTAAAAAAAATAATATATATTTTTTAATTTTTTAATTTAAATGTTTTAATTCTGTCCGAGGGGCCCCAAAACTACGGCCCACCAGTGTCCTGACTGCTCTTGGGATGTAATCCGCCGACCGCCGTGCTGCAAATACAGGAAAAAGAAGCGTAAATTACGTTCTTTTTGTGGGCTAAATACGACAGTGACAATAAGTGGAATTAAAATGAATTCCGCAGTGTCAAACATCCAATCCAATCCACTTTATTTATATAGCAGATTTAAACAACAAAATGTTTCCAAAGTGCTGCACAACAATATTAAAAACAACATTCAAATACTATCCTGAGCTCCACCAATGACTGAATAAAAACAAAAAATAAAAATAAATACATATGAAACCAATACAAAAACAATATAAAATAAATATGATTAAAAATGATTTTAAGGGTGAAACCAATTAAAACAGTAAACAGAAATTAAAATTTTAAAACAGAGAGGACAACAGAGAACCACACAACTCACGTAGTGTTAAAAGCCAGAGAATAAAAATGGTTCTTAAGACGAGACTTAAAACACTCCACTGTGGGAGCAGTTGGAATATGGAGGGGCAGAGTGTTCCAGAGCTTAGAGCATGTATTTACTTATTTTTTTTTCTTCATTCTTAATTTGCTTGTTTTATTTTTTCATTTCATTTTGTGTTAAATAAAACAAAAAATCAAGACATTTGAGAAAATTTAAATTTTTTAACAAAGCTTTTTTGTAGAATACCTGATGCGGCCCAACCTAACACAGACTCTGCCACCCGCGGCCCCCAGGTAGATTGACTTTGAGACAGACCCATGCCATAGTGGGTAAGGTGAAATGTGTCCATATGTGGATTATTCTTTTTTCTTTCTCCCAGGCGTAGGCATAATGCTTTATATGGTATTATTTTCCCAGCCCTTCCTTATAAAGACAATAGTTGTGACAGGATTCCCTTTATAACTGGACCCTCAGCCCCTCTCCTACAACCAGCTAAATAGCTGGGATTTGATATATTCCTATGGCTTCACGGTGGAAGAGGGGTTAGTGCGTCTGCCTCACAATAAGAAGTTCCTGCAGTCCTGGGTTCAAATCCAGGCTCGGGATCTTTCTGTGTGGAGTTTGCATGTTCTCCCTGTGAATGCGTGGGTTCCCTCCGGGTACTCTGGCTTCCTCCCACCTCCAAAGACATGCAGCTGGGGATAGGTTGATTGGCAACACTAAATTGGCCCTAGTGTGTGAATGTGAGTGTGAATGTTGTCTGTCTATCTGTGTTGGTTGGCCCTGTGATGAGGTGGCGACTTGTCCAGGGTGTAATTGCCTTCCGCCCGATTGTAGCTGAGATAGGCACCAGCGCCTCCCGTGACCCCAAAGGGGAATAAGCGGTAGAAAATGGATGGATGGATGATATATTCCTAACTTGTCGCTTCCGTCGACAAACATGAAATATGACTTGATTCTATTTTTGTCAGCAATGTCATATTTTTTCTATTCATTAACGGAACTTGTCAGTTCATTTTGTCATACTTTTTGATTATTATCATCAAATTTGTTAGTTTTACCATCACTGCTAATAGTGCAATCAATCATTTAATTGAAACATCTTTATGAATCAATATTCAATCAATTTTTGGGTGTTCCAGGTTCGATCCCCGCCAACCTCCTCACTGCCGTTGTGTCCTCGGGCAAGATAGTTTGCCCACCTGCTCCCAGTGCCACCCACAATGGTGTAAAAGTAGCCTAAAGATGTAAACAATGGGTTTCACTATGCAAAGCACTTTGAGACCGTAGAGAAAGGCGCTATATAAATATACTTCACAATTACAACTAAAACAGCATTTGTAATATTTTTTGTGTCTTTTTCTCCTCGACATTGGAAGTTCTTCTTTCTCACCTCCGGTTTTATTGTAATCCTCACGTGTATCTGCAGTACCATCACTGGTAATGAGGCAAAAATTACTTTAAATCAGTTATTGCAATATCCCATGAGATTGGTTGACGTCCCATGAGATTTTTTTAAAATGTGTTTTTGTATTTGTTGTATTATTTCCTCTACAATTTTCCGGATCTTGGCTAGAAGCTAGAAATAACAATGCTGCCCTTCGGCCAATAAGGAAAATTAATTTCTTAAAAATAAAACAATACTTCACTCTGTTCAAACCGCATCACTTGTCTGCATCGTTGCACCTTCCTAAAAAAAAGAAACTTTGTAACATTATTTATTCAATATTTATTTATTTGTTTTATTTAGAGACTTACATGACCGCTGAGATAGGCTCCAGCACCCCCCGCAACCCTAACTGGGACAAGCGGTAGAAAATGGATGGATGACAGCTGGTTGCAGTTTTGTTTCCTTTGCTTTAAAAATCATGAAAGCTGTTTACACACAAGGGAAGCAATTTCATGTTTCACATTTGTCCCTCATTATACCCAAAATGAACCTCAAGGATGAGGTACGCCGTGGAGTTACATCGGTATTAACGATTGAATGAAAACAAACAATGATCACATCCAAACATTGCAGTGTTTCCCGCAGTGCAATTGCAGAAACGGTTACATCAGTGATTATAGTTATTCGCAGGTTTTTTTTTTTTTTTTTTATCCGGGTTGTTTTTCTGTAACAATTGCAGCAGTTATCTGCTGCAACGGCTGCTTGTTAGGGGAGGAGGGCACAGTGGAGCAGGAGCCCAACATTTGACATGATGAAATGACACATGTCATACTCCGTGTAGGGGGCGCCAATCAATACTTGAATGCCTGGCAGAATCCCAAACGAAAGGTGAATCAATGTCATATCTGCCTTTGTGAATTGGGACAACCTGGAGCAAACATAATGTCCTGTATTCTTTTCTTTTTTTTGGAGGATAACATTGATTCAAGGTGGGTACATTTTTAACCTTGGAGTTGCAGTATTGTTTTACTGTATCCTTGCATAGCGGGTGCACTCTTACACACACACACAAGGGCTAAATACATGTTTAAGAGTGATATTTTTAATAATGATAAATGGTTTTATTTATAGGATGCTTTTCAAATATACTTTATAAAGTTAAAAAGAGCAACAGTGTATAAAAACAAGATGAAATACAGAAAATGAAAGAGAACAATTAAATGATTAGTCAAATATTAAAGGGGAACTACACTTTTTTGGGAATTTTGCATATCGTTCACAATCATGAGAGACAAGAACACAATAAATAGGTTGGCAACACTTAAAGGCCTACTGAAACCCACTACTAACGACCACGCACCTCTGATAGTTTATATATCAATGATGAAATATTAACATTGCAACACATGCCAATACGGCCTTTTTAGTTTACTAAATTGCAATTTTAAATTTCCCGCTCAGTTTCTTGTTGAAAACGTCGCGGAATGATGACGCGTGCGTGTGACGTCACAGACTGTAGAGCACATATTAGCGCAGCACCATTTGCGGCTAAAAATCGTCTCTTTTCAGCGCAAAATTTAACAGTGTTCTGGACATCTGTGTTGCTGAATCTTTTGCAATTTGTTCAATTAATAATGCAGAAGTCAAAGAAGAGAGATGGAGAAGGGAAGCTGAGCCTGTGCCGTCCATGCAGCTGCCGTCGACTTCCCTCAGAGACTGGCGTCAAGACACCCGTGGACACACCCCTCCGACTATCAGGTACTATTTAATCTCACTAAAACACTAGTAACACATTAGAAAGATAAGGGATTTTCCAGAATTATCCTAGTAAATGTGTCAAAAAACCTCTAAATCCGTCCCCATGCAATCGCCTTTTTTTTTTTTTTTTAAATTTTTTTTTTTTTTTTTTTTAGTCCTTCGCTATCAATATCATCATCCGCAAATCTTTCATCCTCGCTCAAATTGAAGGGGAAATGGTTGTTTTCTCGGTCCGAATAGCTCTTGCTGCTGGAGGCTCCCATTATAAACAATGTGAGGACGTGAGGAGCCCTCCCCCTTGTGACGTCATCATCTGTGACTTCCGGTAAAGGCAAGGCTTTTTTATCAGCACCGAAGTTGCAAACTTTATCGTGGATGTTCTCTACTAAATCCTTTCAGCAAAAATATGGCAATATCACGAAATGATCAAGTATAACACATAGAATGGACCTGCTATCCCCGTTTAAATAAGAAAATCTCATTTCAGTAGGCCTTTAATTGGCCCTAGTGTGTGAGTGTGAATATTGTCAGTCTATCCATCACCCTGTGATGAGCTGACAATTTGTCCAGGGTGTACCCCGCCTACCGCCCAAATGCAGTTGAGATAGGCTCCAGTGACCCCCCGCGGACGAAACAACGTTTCGAAGGTGCGGTTAATGGGAGCCATTGTTCTAGGCTTCAAAGCCCTCCAAGACAACTTCAAAACCCTCCATCATTGGTTTCTATACACTGCACTAACAGACACGTGCAAAAGTATATGTAACATGATCAATATTTACCGTATTTTGGTCATTTTAATCATTTTCGGGATATATTTATTCCGCGCATTGATTTCTGTTTCCATAGCAGCACACTTCTGACTTCTGGCAACAACTGGTGTTTCTACTTCCGTAATCAAGGACGCGTGTGTTCTAATCATGGCAGACTTGTTAACAGACAACTAAGACGACTATTTTTGGTCATATGAGGATTCAAAACGTTATTCTCTTGAAGCTGAATGAACGGAGGATGAACTTTTGCTTCCAGAAGCAAGCACGAAAAAGAGGGTGAAACGTTGGAGCAGACGGAAGCCTATAGAGTGAGGTGAAAGTCACTGGAAGCTGCACATGTGGAATTTAGTTACAAATTTGCTTACTCAAAATCAACAGGAAACGTGCCTGGCCAGCTGGACCAGACGAACAACTGCCCATCGAGTTAGTCACTTTAATATTGATCACACAGCACGCCACGCAATTTAGGCTAATACTTTGCAGATACTGTACAGACTGGTGTTCTATCGCATTGTTGTGCATTACAAACTCAAATGTGTTTCGTGCTGACGTAGGAGGTAGCTTGTCTCTTGCCATCGTTCTCTCTTTATTTTTTTTTTTACAATATTATTGAAGTCAGGACTACTCAGGACCTTCGTATTGTGAGGCAGATGCACTAACCCAGGGGTAGGGAACTTATGGCTCGCGAGCCAGATGTGGCTCTTTTGATGACTTTATCTGGCTCTCGGATAAATCTGAGCTGACATTGCTTAACATGATAAGTAATGAATGATTCCACTTGTAATCACAGTGTTAAAAATAACGTTCAAAATATAAAACATTTTCATGCATTTTTATTCCATCCATCCATTTTCTACCGCACCTGTTCAAGAAGTTGCGTAATAATAAGAAGTTATTTATTTATTACTGGTTAGTGTGGGGCTTGCCCCTCTAGGGGTTCTTCAGATCACCAAGCATCGAAATGAGAGCCTATTTCAGGGTTACAATATTGTTTTATTTTTCAATAAGTCTCTCAGTTGCTGTCCAGCAATTGTATTTTTGTCTTTCGTTCTCGTTCGCGCTCTGGCTCCAGCCCCAACCCCGTCTCTCCTACTGGCTGCTGCTTATAACAGAGCGACAGGTGATTAGATAACAAGGCCCAGGTGGACCATCTACGCACCTGTTGCTGATTTCGAGGCCTGTCCTGGCACACCCCAGTTCGCTGCAGGCCAGCAGGCCACGCCCCCTCCACAGTTAGCTTCAGAATAACAATGTTATTACAAAGAATAAGAGACCTCTTATACCTTAGAAATGTTGGTCTTACTTAAAAATGCACGCGTTTAGTTGTGTTCAGTGGTAAAAAAAATAAATTATATGGCTCTTACGGAAATACATTTTGAAATATTTGGCTTTTTGGCTTTCTCAGCCAAAAAGGTTCCCAACCCCTGCACTAACCCCTCTTCCACCGTTCTGCCCAACAATTTACATTTATTAACAAAACCCAAGTACGGGTATTGGTAATGGTGAGTACCAATATCATCTCCCAGATGTTGGGAATTGGTACCGTATCGTTTCAAATGTAAAATTGCTACCAAAAACACAGTTGTAAATTTATTTTACCACAGACAGATAATGTAAAATTACTACAGGAATGAAAATGAAACGGCTACCCGGACAAAAATCTTTTCCTTTGTCATGTTCAGTGGATCATTTAGGTGTTTTTAAAGATGATTTTATGGTATTATCCAATTAATTTATGTAATAATTTTTGATAATTGGGTAATGGCTTTTTTTTTTTTTTACTACTGAGTTGTTGCAAAATGAAATGTGTCTGTTACAACCTTTTTTCATCATATTACGCCAAAAATAAAAATAAATGATATACGAAAATAAAGTCATACTTTTATTGGGAGGAAAATAATTGTATAAAAAATTTTGTTCATGTTTTATAAGAATGGATGGCCTTTTATTTGGTTCAGATATAATTTAACCGGAGGTATTTTTTTCAACGATTATTAAATGATATTACATAATTTAGATGTGGTCGAACCCTGCATTCTTGTAATATTGTGACTTATTTCTGGTAGTACAATATTCTGAACTTATTCTCTTTATCGTGTCAGAGTTTTTATGCCTTATCCTTCCCCTGCGTAAATGACACCTGAATGAAAGCCAGCTATGTGAAGTGGACTAGTGGTCAGACAAGTCAATAGAGTCTCTATTCAACACGATGCCTCTATCGCCAATCAACCAAGATAATCTTTTGAATTAAGAGCCAAAGGAAAAAAAAAAATAGGGTTAACACTTTTGATGTGATAAGCGGCCTTTTGTCAGCGAGGGCGATGGTATTTTAATTAAATATATGAAGACACGGTCACGGCCCAGATGCAGGAGTCTAAACAAAGATAGCATCATCTAATCAAAGCTGGGACCAGAGTGTTTCAAGGGCAGAATTATTTTCTATTAGGGCTCTTCTCCTCTGGGATCCAGCCAATTTTCTTTATTATGATAGAATCAGCATATTGCAGATGGAAGCCGGCGATAGGGCTGCGGCATGCGGCCGGTCGACCACACGAATGTTAAAAAGCTGACAACATACAGTGCAATGTAACGTCCTAACCCATCTCTGTGCTCACTGGGCATTGCTCCTGTCTACATTTTCATACGATACATCCAAGATAATCCATTGCTTCACCTTGCAAAGACAAAACATGATATCGGCTTGCATCTAAAGTCTCTGATATAAGCTCAGATACAAGAAGTCCTGCAGCACTTTTACTTGTGCAGAGCTGGGCCCAAATGTCCTCCAATAAGCACACATGGTTGATCCTTTCTTGTATTTTAGGGAAGTCATTTAGAAAAGGTAAACATTGTAGGCTATAGGCTACTAGGAGCTAGCAGCTACACAGCACTTAAGTACGCAATAGTACAAAACACATGTCCTTCATTGAAAAATATAGAATGATAATCAATCCAATAAAAGAAAAAAGTGCAGTCCGAAATCCAGCTCGTTCCTTCAATAGTTAGGATATAAATCTTTGACACAATAGAGAAGACGTACAAATACAATACTTTTTCAATACAATACAATACTAAACGAATAAATACAAATACAAATTAATGTTAGTGATGATAATAATCCAGTTTATAATCCACAAGTGATTGAAAACAAACATTATTTACAATAACATTACAATAATTATCATTATTATTATCATTACTTATCATCATCATCAGAGCCATCAATATAAAGCAAACAAAGTTTAGCGGGTTATTTTTTTTAAACTTCTACTGAAATGAAAACTTTTTGTAGGTAGGGATTTTACAAATACACTTTTTTATACTAATAAAAAAAAATCTAACAGCACAACATGTATACTAAATGTATTAAATTTCTCATTCACTCTGCATATAATCTTTCATTATTTTGCTGAACAGACGCTTCTGCCTACGATTACTCTCGGCGCAATAATGTTTTTTATTTTTATTTTCTGCAAAACTAACACTTTGATTTAGAACTTTTTCCGATTTTAACAGAGCAGCAGAAAGAAAAGGTAATGTGTGTACATCTTCTAAAGTTACATCCATTTGTGTCGTAGAGTAATTGTTATGTTTCTTAGTTGCAGTTGTGGTTTTTACCCCTAGATGCAGAGACGAAGTACAGGCAAGAAGTCCATTTAATTAGAAAAACACAAAACACATCTAGTGCAGCATGGTAGTGCACAGAAGACAAACACTTGTCAAGGTACAATCCAAAATGATCCAGCACCTGCAGGGAGCATCAGGTGAAAGTAAATAGTCCAGATTAACTCATGGAAAACAGGTGAGCTGGCAGGAAAGTGAAGGTGCACCAAAACAAAGACTCCAACTGGAAGTAGAACCAAAATGAGAGCACCAGGACAGGAAATTATATAAAACTGAAAAATGGCAAACAAGGTCTGAAGTTCTGTGTGGGTTCCGGCCTACAACATACAAAAAATATTTTTTTTGTAATTATATGCTTAAATGTACATCCTTCATTACAATATATAGGCAAACAGAGGCTTGTGATAGGTTAAAATTGCCTTTACGGTAGCCCGACGCACTGATGGCTTATCTTTGTTGGAATCATCTAAAAGCAGAATTAAGTTGAGTCATCCTTCTGACGTTGTGAGACTGAACTTTAGCTAATAGGTCACATGACTCGCCGGTTTGAAAACACGCCAGTAAAATGATTACACACTGTGATTAAGAAATACGAGCGTCCAGAGTCGTGAAAAGAAATGAGTTACAGCGCTCTCACCGTGGACTTCATCATTTTAGAGCGTATTAAAATTGCCAACAAAATGTTATTTTAATGACATGAACTGAAGCCAGAGAGCTTTTCAAGAAATGTTATTTTCTGACTCTTTCTTTGTAATAAAAAAAAAAACAACGACCCTGCAAATAAACAGATCAAAAACAAAAAGCGAGCCAAAGGGCAGTGACCAATCTAAAAGCAGTACCTTTGTGTATTTTGTATCCAAATGTCATGGAGTACTCTGTGGTTCAATAAGTCACACTGAATGACTGCAGCAGGAGTTGTTCTCTCCTTTAATGAAGCAAGAAAACACTTTATCTGCTGTCCATTGACCTTAAAGCAATTACCTTAAGCGCAATCCAAAATCAATAAACTTCTGCTACTATACGTGTGTGTGTGTGTGTGTGTGTGTGTGTGTGTGTGTACTGTGTGTGTGTGTGTGTGTGTGCTTGTTATAGGACATACCGATGTTTTCCAGCCTCTATTGTTGGTGTCGATGAACAATATTTCTACATTAAATAGACTGTTCCTTGACTTTATTGGTGGGAATCCTGAAAGACAGAAAGAACTGCTGGATTTGGAAATCATAGGTTTGGATTACTTACCATATTTTCTGAACTAAAAGCCGCACCTACTAAATTTGAGGGAAAAAAGCATGTTTTTTTATGTTAGCTGTACCAGACGAAAGAGGGATTTCGAATTTTTTCCGGAAATGCATTGTGGCAGCCATATAAGTTCAAAATAAAGTCCCAATGATCGTCACACACAAACTAGGTGTGGTGAAATTTTTCCTCTGCATTTGACCCATCCCCATATTTACCCTCTGGGAGGTGAGGAGAGCAGTGAGCAGCAGCGTGTACTACGCTCAGGAATTATTTGGTGATTTAACCCCCAATTTCAACCCTTGATGCTGAGTGCCAAGCAGGGAGGCAATGGGTTCCATTTTTATAGTCTTTGGTATGATTCGGCCGGGCTTTGAACTCACGACCTTCCTACACAGAAATGCTTCACTGGGCACGAAGGTTGAGCGTCATTGTCATGCAACAGCTGTGATAGGATGGATAAATACTGTGAGTCATTAGATAAGAAGTCCCTTCATCTTTATAAGAAGCAAACAGCTGTAATTGGATGCAAGGATCCTTACAAGATTGACGAGTCTGAGTAAAGACCATGCGCGACACATTCCCCGATGTTTCATACCCGAACTTTGTGAACTAGCAAATATTTCAACCCAGCCCATTTTACACTTTGAAAGACTTTCAAAATTATGGGAGTCGCTATGGCGGCTTTGTTGGCGGATGCGTTGGTGTCGTTAATGTTCGTATGTGTAAGGAGGTGAACTGATGTGGGGAGTCTGCAGAGGTTCTTTCAGAGGTTTGTGACAGTTTTTAGGGAAGCCGCCAGGGGGCGCCACTTTGTGATCTGTTTACTGTTGTCTGTAAATGTTCTTCTTCGTTGGTTGTGGCCATCTTAGGTCACAACTCCATGTCCTTTTCTAAAGGTATGCAGAAAGGGACCAGGCTCCCCAGTTAAAAGATGTAAAAAAAAGTTATTGTTTTGCACTATTAAGCTGATTTATTCACAAAATATGATGACTAAGAGTTATATTAAGGTGGGGGTTTTGTAAATTGTGAAGAGACTGGGGATTTGGTTAACTTTTTATGCCAGTGTGTGTGTGTTAGCTCAGAAACATGTTATGCTAGGACATGTTTTGGTTCTTTTCATGTGATTATCCACTCACTCAGTCATTTATGCCTACACGCACGCACATACGCACACACACACGTTACCTGCTGGGTATATTACTGGTCACGATGACAGAAGTTGATTGTGTTAGAAGATATAAAGTGTTATAGTGTGACATATTTTGTACTTAGAGAACTCCATGTCCTTTTTTAAAGTTGAAGCTTTGAGATAAAGACGACTCCACCCAGATCCTATGCTTCCTTGCCTGGTCTTTCTCTCCGTCTTCCCACGCACACAAAAATACAACACACAATGCAGAGACTTTATAGGGAGACCGAGGACTAGACGGACCCAGGATAGGGGAAGCCAGCTTCAAGGGTTACATATGTATAAACTAAATGGACATGGTGTCATCATGCCAGGCAGTTTTGAGAGAATGTGGTTCTCATCTTACTTCACTTTTGTTTTATGTGGAGGCTACAGTCCGGATAAGAGAAGTGAGTACTATTTTTATCAATACAACTACTGTCAACGTTTTTTCACCAAGCACACCCAGTTAATGCAAAGTAGGGCTTTTATTCTAGATTGTTTGTTTACTTACAAAATGTTTTACCTGAATTGGTTGATTGTAGCTACCCATGCTCGTCTTCACCATTAACTTTTCTTTTCAGCTGCTTCCGTTTGTCCAGAAGTAAGCTTAGTAATGCGATACAGGCTAGTTTTATTCCTTCCACCTTGATTGTGGCAGTTGACAATGGCATTATGAATATTATTGTATAAATTATCAGAGACAATTACCGTTTCACTAACTTCTGCCCTTCAATATGGTCATTGGCAATACATTGTGGGAAATGTAAAAAAATTGAAACCCCTCTATCAGCCGCATATATATACTGGGGTTTGTAATATAAGATATTTACATAGAAAGATTTTTGTAGAGATTGTTTGATTTCTTTGCTCATAATTTAGCCGTTAGCGAAGGGAAATTCGCAGATTAGCCGCACCTTTGTATAAACAGCATGGTTCAAAGCTTGGGAAAAAATTTACGGCTTATAGTTTGGAAAATACATTACTTGTGGTATGTAGTTGAGAGACCAGTTGGTCGAACCGTTAAATTCTCTGAAACACCTTTGGTAGAAAAGTGAACATTCAATTCAGGTCCAACAACTTTGGTGGACATTTCTTAATACTTTCATGTGTGATATTGTGCTGTTTGATAAAATAACACCTTTCTTGGCCATCTTAAGGTCTATCTGTAATAATCCTGTTGTCTAATCAGCATCTTGCTTTGCCACACCTGAGTTGGATGGATTACGTCAATAAAAGAGAAGTAAACTCCAACACAGAATTAGAACGACATGTCAGATCAAATAGGCCTACAGCTTTACCTTCAGCTCATGAAAGTGTTGTGTTTATCTTTTTATTCACAGTTCCTTCATTTTACATGCATTTGTCACTACTTTAATTGCAATTTGTGTCATAAAATACTTATGTTCATTTGCATCTACTGTACAGTATATTAGACCTAAATTACCACAAGCACTTTTGAGGTGTGTCCTGCAAGAAGTGACCCTCTTTGCTCAGAATGTGCTGTGTCCACAAGGGTAAAAGATAAAGATTTCAACCACAACAAAAAAATCACATGGCCGATGAATATCTACCCTTACGGTCCTTTTTGTGTCCGGGATGACCTTGTAAAGATGTCAATTCCTGATACGGACAGACGGTGGTCGCACCAAATGAAAGCGTTGCACAGGAAATTGACCTGTCAGACAGATTTGAAGGAGACAGTAGAAGGTATCATGTAATATCTTTGATTTTCATGTCGACAGTTCGCTTGTACAAATGTCAGACTTAATGACCATTCGTCTCCATGAAATACGTTTGAGGTGGAGGAAGAGGCTCTGTTGTCGAGACCAGCGTTCACGTTAATCTTCGCCAATAAACACACATTTGCTTAGAAAAAACAGCAGTTTTTCGAGGTGAGAGATTCAATGAAGCAAAAATTGATGGGGCAGCAAACCTCAAGATTCAAATTCATCTATTTCATGTAATTTCCATCCAATCAGATGTCTGTAAAGTATTTTTTTGGCACAGCTACTTCTACAGATACATGGCAATTCCCACATACCAGTGAATTGCAAACAAGTGGTAGGCGGGCTTCATCTGGTGGTACGCCAATGACTCGCTTGACAACGGTACAGTGTTTTATTTTGCTATAGTCAAACACGGTGTTACTGTTCAAACTTTTTGTAATATCATAGACGCCAAACATATTGAATATTCTTGTTAAATACAACCTCTGCCTTGTTTTTAATGAATACTTAGACCCACTACGCTGCTGTATTTTATTGTTGGTCATCATGGCGGTACTTGGAGAGAAAAGTTTATTTGAGGTGGTTCTTGGGGAAAAAAAAATTGAGAAGCACTGCCATATACTATACTGAAATCTGTAAGGTTTATGAAACAATTTGTTCCAGGGTCGGACAGTGGCTGTATTACATATTTTTAACAGTTTGTGTAAATAGCAGAAAAACAAGTTAACTATTGCTATTGCCAACTAAAAAAAAACAACTCAAGCAACGATGACAGTTAGTTGATGTTTTCAAAAGTCCAAAAAGATGTCAACCATTGATTGCAGAAAAAGTTAAAAATACCAAGATAACACCTTTGCATCTGTCTTCTCTGCAGTGGAACCAGTTTAAGTCGACATCAGCCGAATAGGAACTAACTTGATGAGTTGCCAAACATGGGTTCCACAGTAAGTGTCATACTTGTAAACATTTTGAAAGAGTATGGCATATAGAGCAATTTTAATGATGGCTTTAATGTCATGCTTTTCATTTGCCAACATTTGTAAATGTCGCACATTTGCAATAAAATGTTGCAGAAGGTACAATCAAAGCATCATGTACCGCATTCAGTCCCTGCAAAATTTTGCAATGTTGCAACTGCGCAAATTCAACCAATCCCTGCGAGTTGTGCGGGCTCTCAACTTTGTCCAAAGCCCGCAACTTTGCTGTACATTTTGGCCGATCAGCGTAATTTTCATCATTCACATTTTTCTCTTGGCGGTGCTTAAATGTGCATGTTAACTGTCTAATTAAAACGTAAGTTTGTTTCTTGTGTAGACGAAGCAGGAACAACAATGTGTAACAATATATCCACTCTTTATTTCTCAAACTGCACAACTGTTATCCTTCCGCAAAGCTTAGACGTATTTCCTGTTCCTTTTTACGGCAATGTAGTACATAAACATGTATGTATACATTCATTTAGCAAACCGTAAAGGACCGTTATATAATGTTTCTTTCTGTAATTATGCATATTACTATTAGTTTTGATTATTTAAAACAACTACAAATTTAAGTACGCACTTTTGCTGCTATATAGTGTCCACTTTTAAGTATGTGTTATAACACGAGTAAAACATCAATACAGTATTTGTTTTCTAATTTTTTTTGGAATCCTGTGCTTTTTGAGGTTAACGTTGACAGGAACACGTCATAAAATCCCAAGTTGATTTCATGTTATTGAAAATGAAGAAGCCATTCAGGGATTTCAGTCTGCAACAATCTCAAATAAAGCCTGTGAAATCCTTCCAACAATCTTAACCCTCATAATGTAAAAATACGCTATCCAAAATATTAAAACGTAAAAACAATGGAGCACGTCTTTTAACGAAAAATATGTGCAACTTTTCGTTGTGACTTTGGAATTGTTTTGCAGGTGTAAAACTAGGAATGTTTGTTAGTATAATGTCTGCTTTCACTGTAGTTGTGATTTACCACAGGTGCTTGTTCTAGTCATCGTTGGCTCACTGTGGGCAAACGTGAAAACAGAAAGCTGAGCATGTTTAAACTCCCAAAACAAGGTGGAAAATATAGTTCCTGTCGCTTTCTCTGCTGGTATTTTCCCAAGTTGTAAAAGTGTCAAGGGTACTGTAGTAGTCCACAGACAAGCAACATTTACAATGGAGAATCCTATTAATAATCATACGTGCAAATGATCCAGCTGCAAACGTCAATTTTAAGCCCTGCCAGGAGAGACTTCCAAGCAAGGTAAAATGGTTTCGGCGGAGCAATCAATCACAAATAATGCATTAAAACATAGACTTGTTGGACCTGCGGGAAGCTAACCTAATTGATGCAATTTGAATACTAAATAAGAAACGACAAGGTGTCTTTTTTTTGTGCTCGTATTTATGCACTAACACAGATGTTGCCGGGGTTATAAGATTGATGTAATTTGATGCAATCATATTATTTGTCAGAGGGGATCATCACAAACTACGTTTACTTGCATATATCAGTCGGACTGCTGCCATAGTTTGTTCTCTGTGTGTTTGCAAGTCCCAGTGAACCTTCAGTGTGTCTAATTCCATCATTGGCCAAACGCTGTGTGCCTCCAAAAGAATAGGGTGAAGTTTTCAACACGATTATAGAAGCAATCAAAGATGAAATAAGACAAACTAAAATTTAGAGCTGGAAATGTGCAGCTGAAATGCTAGTTATGGGTACTTCTGAGACATTTCTGGACTAGTAAAAAAATATTGAATATGTACTCCTTGAAAAAGGGGCTATTTTTGCCATTTTTGTGTCCTGCCTGGACTCTCGATAAAGGTGTGATGCTTCCCCTAGCTGCTGCAGTAGAAAAGTTGTTACGTGCTCACATTAATGCTGTAGCCGTGATTCCAGGATGCAGAGAAGGCACATAATATGCAGGTAGAAGGTCTTTTGGTAATGTACTATGCAATGGGAAAACGATACAGGCTGAGAAAGAACTCTGAAATAAACATAACACTGTGGCATAAAGTACACACAATGAACCAGCATCTGCGTATAGCCAGCCACTGGCTATACATCTCACTCATTCGTCTTCCCAGCACGTGAGTCTTATCCAACAGGTGTGCAAAATTAGTCCTGACTGCTAATGGCAAAATTGTCGTTGAAGCGACCAGAAAACATTTGGTTTTATAACAGATTAGGACTTTAAAGAAAAATTGACTCTACATTAAAGGCTGCGTTCACACTTTAGGGTCGGATGTCAAATAAAGTTTGTTTTTGTCAAATCCTATCTTTTTAGTAGCCGTCATGATGTCATGAGGTCGCACGTACTGCACTTTTTACCCAAGTACAAATGGTTTCCACTCCAGTCGGTCTCGGTACTGGCGCATTTGTGGCAATTTCAAGGATTTTGTGTAATCAAACTCAATAGTTTCTGAATGTATTTATTGCGTGTAGAAGATTACGAAGGAAGAGGACAAGTATTTTGGCTGTGGTAGTTTTATGTGATATTTTGCTTGGATGTCTGCGAGCAGTAGGAGACAGGAGTGGTGGAACTTTCACATGAGTTCCTAAAACATTATTGTACCTGTTTTCTGCTCCGTTGGCAAGTATTTATTTGGGGAATAATTATGACGCTTATCGCTTATTGATGACATTCTGGTCGGATGAATTGGACCTAAGTGCAGTGGTGTTCACATTGAGGACGCACGTATATAGATCATCATCATCATCAATCTTTATTGCAGACCTTAAGATTCATTAAACATATAAAAAACAAATGTACAAAACGTTAAAAACAAAACACTAAAACATTTAAAAAAAACAATAAAACCTTAAAAAAAAAACATGAAGCCCAAATGTAAGTGTGTAATATACAAACATAGGATGACGGCAGGAGACCAGTCACAGTGTGGGTTTCAAGGACCATCTATACAAGACGCATCATAGCAGGTTTGACACTCGTTTATTGTTTCAATAAACCTTGTTGTGTCCCAGTCGGTCGCGCCAATTTCTAGCGCGCCCTCCTTTGCTGCTCGTCTCGGCGCGCCTTTTGGTGGCCGGTGGCTTCATCTTACTCGCGGGCTCATCCCTCTCCTGGTCGCTCTCGTCTTTCGTTGTTGCAGTTTCTCCGCCGTCTTCTGCCACGATCGCTCCTCCTTCTCCCCTTTTAAACTGCCGGAGAAGATGCAGGGATTGAGAGCAGGTGTATGGTTTACGCACCTGACTCTGATTGCTGCAGCGTCGCTCCAAGCGCGCCCCGCCTCTCCGCTCCGCCGCACACACCGCCCCCTGGCCGCTATCTTGAGTAGGACCGCCGTTTGTCCTACCCCGCTGTCTGTTCCGTCTCTCCACAGTGTCCAAACACTAAATTTGTCCAATTTCTAAAATACTTCAGCTCTGAATAAGCCTCTTTTAACCCACAGAGACCGCTTAATCCGAACGAGTTCAGTTTTTTAAAAGTCGGACTAACACACCTGGATTGTGCGATTGAAAACCAGATCTCTCCAGGGGGTCTGTGGGTCCAGGGAGGACCCTTGGTATCGTGCATGCACCTGTCTCAGCAAGCGGGATACAACCCGGAAGCAGATACCATTCAAAAGGAACATAGCAACAATTGCTTCACAAATTAAAAGAACAGAAAATCTTGAAGTGCATCGATGGTAGAAAAAAAGAAACAGAGATTTTTTAAGAAGTTAGCTAAGGAAATGTTGAATGGTGACTTAATTCAGACTCCCTGAACGAAATACAAATGAGATGAAAGGGAATGAAGCAGGTATATTAAAGGCGAGTAATAAAGTGTACACAAACCTCTTCATGCTGCATTTGTGCACTCCAAACTGATGAACAATAACTCTGTATTCCACACAACTGGCAGAACAAAAATGCAGTTATCGTGACCTGAAAAAATGGCATTTTGCATTTTGAAAAATCAATCAATCAATCAATGTTTACTTATATAGCCCTAAATCACTAGTGTCTCAAAGGGCTGCACAAACCACAACACAAATCTGTACGACATCCTCGGTAGGCCCACATAAGGGCAAGGAAAACTCACACCCAGTGGGACGTCGGTGACAATAATGACTATGAGAACCTTGGAGAGGAGGAAAGCAATGGATGTCGAGCGGGTCTAACATGATACTGTGAAAGATCAATCCATAATGGATCCAACACAGTCGCGAGAGTCCAGTCCAAAGCGGATCCAACACAGCAGCCAGAGTCCCGTTCACAGCGGAGCCAGCAGGAAAACATCCCAAGCGCAGAGATGTCCCCAGCCGATACACAGGCAAGCAGTACATGGCTACCGGATCGGACCGGACCCCCTCCACAAGGGAGAGTGGGACATAGGAGAAAAAGAAAAGAAATGGCAGATCAACTGGTCTAAAAAGGGAGTCTATTTAAAGGCTAGAGTATACAAATGAGTTTTAAGGTGAGACTTAAATGCTTCTACTGAGGTGGCATCTCGAACTGTTACCGGGAGGGCATTCCAGAGTACTGGAGCCCGAAATGAAAACGCTCTATAGCCCGCAGACTTTTTTTGGGCTTTGGGAATCACTAATAAGCCGGAGTCCTTTGAACGCAGATTTCTTGCCGGGACATATGGTACAATACAATCGGCAAGATAGGATGGAGCTAGACCGTGTAGTATTTTATACGTAAGTAGTAAAACCTTAAAGTCACATCTTAAGTGCACAGGAAGCCAGTGCAGGTGAGCCAGTACAGGCGTAATGTGATCAAACTTTCTTGTTCTTGTCAAAAGTCTAGCAGCCGCATTTTGTACCAACTGTAATCTTTTAATGCAAGACATGGGGAGACCCGAAAATAATACGTTACAGTAATCGAGGCGAGACGTAACAAACGCATGGATAATGATCTCAGCGTCTTTAGTGGACAGAATGGAGCGAATTTTAGCGATATTAAGGAGATGAAGGAAGGCTGTTTTAGTAACGCTTTTAATGTGTGACTCAAAGGAGAGAGTTGGGTCGAAGATAATACCCAGATTCTTTACCGTGTCGCCTTGTTTAATTGTTTGGTTGTCAAATGTTAGAGTTGTATTATTAAATAGAGGTCGGTGTCTAGCAGAACCGATAATCAGCATTTCCGTTTTTTTGGCGTTGAGTTGCAAAAAGTTAGCGGACATCCATTGTTTAGTTTCATTAAGACACGCCTCCAGCTGACTACAATCCGGCGTGTTGGTCAGCTTTAGGGGCATGTAGAGTTGGGTGTCATCAGCATAACAGTGAAAGCTAACACCGTATTTGCGTATGATGTCACCTAGCGGCAGCAAGTAGATGCTGAAGAGTGCAGGGCCAAGGACCGAACCCTGGGGAACTCCACACGTTACCTTAACGTATTCCGAGGTCATACTGTTATGGGAGACGCACTGCATCCTATCAGTAAGATCAGAGTTAAACCAAGACAGGGCTAAGTCTGACATACCAATTCGTGTTTTGATACGTTCTAATAAAATATTATGATCGACGGTATCGAAAGCAGCGCTAAGATCGAGGAGCAGCAACATAGATGACGCATCAGAATCCATCGTTAGCAATAGATCATTAGTCATTTTCGCGAGGGCTGTCTCCGTTGAGTGATTTGCCCTGAAACCGGATTGAAAGGTTTCACATAGATTGTTAGACGCTAAGTGTTCATTTAACTGCTCCGCAACAATTTTTTTGAGGATTTTTAAAAAAAAGGGAAGGTGAGTTTACCATGAGGTCAGGATCGAGGTTAGGTCTTTTAAGAAAAGGATGAATAACCGCTTTTTTGAATGCTAGAGGAACAGTACCCGAGGAAAGTGATAAGTTTATAATATTTATCACTGATGGACCTAATAATACAAAGAGTTCCTTGATCAGTTTCCCAGGAAGAGGGTCAAGTAAACATGTTGTTTGTTTTATTCCATTTACACGTTTCCTCTAATGTTATTTCCTCAAAACGAGAGAAACTATTTTGAAGGGCAGTATCCGCCATATATACAATCGTATCAGTGTTAATAGAACCCAGTTGTAGCTGGGACGCATTGTCTTTAATCTCCTTTCTAATGACTTCAATTTTCTTACTAAAGAATTGCATAAAGTCATCAGCTGAGTGGGTGGAGCTACTGGAAGGGGTCCCTTGTTGGGTTAGCGATGCTACCGTACTAAACAAAAATTTAGGATCGTTTTTATTACGGTGGATGAGATTTGAGTAATATTTAGCTTTAGCTAAGGTAAGCATGCGTTTATAAGTTATTAAACTATCACTCCATGCTTGATGCTGCACCTCAAGTTTAGTCGTGCGCCATTTGCGTTCCAGCTTTCTACATAATAATTTCTGAGCTCTAGTTTCTTCTTTAAACCACGGGGTACGCTTTTTTGGAGCCTTTTTTAACTTTAGCGGTGCTATGTTATCAATGGTTTTGCGCAGGGCGTCGTTAAAGTTGTTAGTGAGGTTATCAATAGAGCCCACATACTTTGGAAATGGTGCCATTACCGAGGGCAGTAGGTCAGCAAGAGTTGTCGTTGTGGCCGTATTAATGTTGCGGCTGCTATAGCAGTTATTATTATTATTAGTTTGACGAACATGCGTCTGAACCTCGAATTTCATAAGGTAATGATCGGACAATATTTTAGTATACGGGAGTATCGTAACTTTGGAAACGGTGATACCCCTGACAAGCACTAGGTCTATTGTATTACCGTTGCGATGCGTGGGTTCATTTATTATTTGTGTAAGACCACAGCTATCAATTATAGTCTGGAGCGCTACGCACGGTGGGTCCGATGGGGTATTCAAATGGATATTAAAGTCCCCCATTATGATTATATTATCGGGGTGCGTCACTAGATCAGCAACAAACTCTGAGAATTCATTGATAAAGTCCGAATAGGGCCCTGGGGGGCGGTAGATAACAGCCAGGTGTAGAGGCAGCGGTGTGACAGACCTCATAGTAAGCACCTCAAACGATTTATATTTATTATTTATGTTAGGACTAAGGTTAAAGTTTTCGTTGTATATTAGTGCGACCCCCCCACCCCTTTTAAGGGGACGGGCAATATGCGCACGTGTAAAGTTAGGACGACATGCCTCATTTAGCGCAAAAAAGTTGTTTGGTTTAAGCCAGGTTTCGCTGAGACCGATGACGTTAAGATTGTTGTCTCTAATGATATCATTAATTAGCAACGTTTTGGGAGACAATGATCTTATGTTTAAAAAACCTATATTATAGGTAATGGGCTGTATTAGGGAATTTTTTATCAAATTATCCGTAGTAGCGGGCTTCACGGTGGGAGAGGGGTTAGTGCATCTGCCTCACAATACTAAGGTCCTGCAGTCCTGGGTTCAAATCCAGGCTCGGGATCTTTCTGTGTGGAGTTTGCATGTCCTCCCCGTGAATGCGTGGGTTCCCTCCGGGTACTGCGGCTTCCTCCCACTTCCAAAGACATGCACCTGGGGACAGGTTGATTGGCAACACTAAATTGGCCCTAGTGTGTGAATGTTGTCTGTCTATCTGTGTTGGCCCTGCGATGAGGTGGCGACTTGTCCAGGGTGTACCCCGCCTTCCGCCCGATTGTAGCTGAGATAGGCGCCAGCGCCCCCCGCGACCACAAAAGGGAATAAGCGGTAGAAAATGGATGGATGGATATCCGTAGTAGCAATATTAATAATGTTGTGTTTATTATGCCCAGTGCATTTACTATAATTACGACCATATCTAGGAATTGATACGACGGGAATTTTCCGATTTTTTTGTTTGTTGCTTTGATAAACTGAACGCATCATAGTTTGCCACCTCAGTAGAACACATGTCCAACTCTGAAACAATCAAAGCAGAAAAAACTTGCTCTAATTTAACTGACTCCTTACCCAGACCAGTAGTCTCGCATCTTCCATTTAAATCCGGCTTCAGGATGGAGGGAAGTGGTGTTCTGTGGGGATTAGCCTTCTGCTTTGTTTTTAGCCCCGCTCGGCATCCGCGTTTCCGATCACACCGCTGGCGTCTGCTCTGTAGACGGCCCCCGCTGCTACTATACTCCCCTGCTTCACAGGCCGCTGGATGTAGCCGCCGAAGTATTCCCGTGCTAGTTAACAGGTCTAGCAAGCACACGTCTATCAGTCCAAAACGGCCCGATATGTCCACATCCAGAAGTGTCTGGCGGTCATAAGTGATCACGGAGTGACCACGATGTGAACCAGCCATGAAGTTTGCAGAATTGTCTTGTATTTCTGCCAAATGTTCCATCTTTAGCAAGAGTTCCTCGATGTCGCAGCCCTTCCGGGCGCCGCCATCTTCAATCTCTCAAAAACAATCCTGAATAAAGACACCTTTGAAAAGTTGTGTATTTTGCCATTTTTAGCCTCTGCCCAAACTTCCTACAAAGGTGAGGGAGTTTTTCAGAAAAGTGCCATTGAAACAACCAGAAAAAAATTAAGACAATTTACCATTAAGTTTCCTTTTTTTTTTAAATTGTTTTTATTTTTTTTTTGTAAAGCATTTTTGGTCTGCTTCATCCTTTTTCCATATGAATTTGTCTTCTTGTTGTTTTAAAACCTTTTTTTTTTTTTGGGGTTATCTGTGTTGTCCCTGCGATGAGGCGGCGACTCGTCCAGGGTGTACGCCACCTTCCGCCCGAGTTCTGACAGTACATGCACTTTTTTAAGTTAACTTATCATCATGTAAGCCAGTAATAGCCAGTGATTAATTTCACCGAACCCATGTTCAGAATTGTATTTCTTCTAATTATATATTTTTTAGTGAATGTAAATATAGTGACTGACAGAAATTATTTAACTTTGGTATTTCATATGCACCCAAGAAGGAGGTCTTTGTATTGATCATTTTAATGGAACATATAGTATTTTTAGCATTCCTTACGTGTAAAAATTGAAATAATACGGCCTGAGCAAAGAGCACTCCTCTGCACTCAGTCTGCTCCATTTGTTCATCTTAAATTGCTCGCCAACACAAGGCCATTTGGACGACTCCTGTTATGTTCTCTTCAAATGCTCAGGATACTCGTCATGGTTAGGGTCTCCTGCAGGGAGGATAATACCACAGCAATATCTGATCTAAAAATAAAATGGATAGTGGTGGTCGGGGGTTAAAGACAGGCAAGCTCAGCTATAGCTCTGGGGCTCATTACTCTCCAGAAGACGGAAAGATATACGTCAAGGGACAATTTAAGGTCGCATGGACTGATAAAAACGATAACAATTTATATCAGTTGACTAGCAAAGACAAAGGTCACAAAAATGAACAATGTCAAACAAAACAAGTGTCAACGTTGCGTTTTTACTACCTATAGTAGTTAACTGACAGGAAAATACAGTGATGTGTTTTATCACTTTTACATGTGTATGCCAATATTATGAGTGCAATGTGATAATGGATTTAATGGTTGTATGTGCCTTGTTACGCCTTTGTAGTTTTATCATTGACATAAAGAAAAGTGAGCTGAGATATTTGTTTTATTTACTGTATATGACTAGCAACATTGAAATTGTATTACTTCATTTAGAAGGCCGATCTCCACCCATACTGTGCGGTCATTGTCATTGGCATATTTTCATCACTGTAGTTGCACTTGTTACACTAAGATTTGTTCATTAGTTACTTTGTTGTACTGCAATCTTTAACTTGTATTTCTCGCTTTGTTTAGCAATTTATTTACCCCTTTTGTAGTTAGAATATTTTTGGGAGGAATTTCAAGTGCAAATATAATCACAAAATTGTCAGCTATGAGTAGGTTTGGGTACTTTGCACCGTTGAATGAATGTGGTACTTATTCCCGTTACTTGGAAATCAGTACCAGTACGCAACTTTGTTTGTTTAATAATAAAAGCAATTTCTCTTTTACATATAACACTGACCGCTTATATGCTGGCTAGTTTTTATATATTGTTTTCTTAGACTTCTTAATCTCATTTGCAAGTATTATATAGTAGACTTTGCATGCAGTTGCAACTCCCAAGACATTAGATGGCAGTAGTGTATAAATTATGGCAAAGCTGTGTATGGAACGAGCATGTCCCCAACATGGCGCCCTGTATTCATGTGAGAGGCTTTTGACCAATCAGAGCAAGTATGGCCAGATGATCATCTTAATGATTGGTCAAAAGGCCCTGATGTGACTACAAAGCCCATGTTGGGGCCAAGTCTGAAACAGAGTTGTTTATACTCTCTCTTTACACAGCCCTGGACTACAGTGTTTTGCGACAAGGAAGTAGTCTTGAATAGCAATGAAGCTGTACTTGCCAATATTTTCTAGTCTTTTGTTGCACCCGACTAAGTGTTTAAACCTTATGTATTGTATAAACCAGCTGTTTTATTGTAACTTTCATTTTGTTACAGTTCCAGTACCAAATTGGGAGGTGTTTAAATAGCCATGTAAAATTGCTAATGCTAAGTAGTGGCATGCCTATGGCAAAAACGATGTAAATTAGCATCAAGCTAGTGCAGTTTGGAAGAGTGGAGCCTCACTTTACGTGCAAGCGTTTTCATACAAAAGGCATGGACAATTGAGACATTACCTAGAGGCAGTTGGGCTGGTTGAGTAATTGTTTCTTAGCCAAATGATTAAGACTGTGTTTAGTCTGCAACTAGATGTGACATCACGGACAACAAAGGTATCGAAATATGCCACACGTTTTTTTTACATGAATCAATACCCGGCATTACCATTGCAAATTAGTAGGTACCTCTAAAAGTACCAAATTCAGTACATATTCCTGCTTATGGGTCACTTGAAAGAAGATGTAAATAACATCTAAACATGCAATTTACAATTACAAGCGGATCTAAAACTCACACTATGATTTCTATACAAACACACAAATAAGTACACCCGCACACAAATTGGATTACACGGGTTATTTTTCCCATGTGGAATAATAATGGAAATAGAAATACCGACACCACACGTATGAGTGGCACCACATTTGTGGAAAATGTTGCTCAAATTTGGAAAACTGTTATCTACAGCTCCACTATCATACAGTTTCTTCATTCGACCTTCAACATTTTGTTTGATGTCCTTAAAACCTTCCTAAGAGAGTATTTGTCTGCCGTTTCCTGTCGTATTC
The DNA here is from genome assembly GCF_033978795.1 of Nerophis ophidion. Lineage (NCBI taxonomy): Eukaryota > Metazoa > Chordata > Actinopteri > Syngnathiformes > Syngnathidae > Nerophis > Nerophis ophidion. The sequence continues at coordinate 14,426,599 of NC_084620.1, forward strand.
AACAAGGTAACCAGTAAACCGAGTAGGGCCAAATAGACCATTTGTAGGACGTCCTGCTGTGAAACCTCTTTGTGCCTCTTTATTTGCATTTATTCATCATATGGCTTTTCATTTATATGCAAAAATCCCAACTGTGAGTTCCATTGTGTGTCCGCAAAAAACAATGAATGCAATCACTTGCTGCCATGATCTTTTAATTATTGAAAACTCCATATTGTTTTATTAGATTAATATTTCTGCTGTTTAAGACCTCGCTGGAACGGCTCGTCAAGCTGACCTATCTGGATAAGGAAAGTGCATTTTGTTTTAGGATTTATTGGGTCAATATCATGCTATCTATCACATGGTTAAATACAAAATTGGCCACGGAAAGGATATATAGTGGTTTTGTTTTGTTTTTTGTCATGGTCTAAAGCCACCTTGTTAGTTATTTGACTAAAACCTCATTTTGCATAAACACACCCACCGTGAAAAGAACACCAGTGCTAGTGGTAAATCCTTACTTGATCATAAACCATTACACAACGTGTAAATGTGGAACCGTACACAGGCTGTAAATAAACAAGGGCTACTGTAATCAACCGGCGACCTGCAGTCCACATTCAGCTATGATATGAAACTATGGGTTCAGTTTAAAAGTTGTGAGCATTAGATTCCTAAAAACACTGACATTTACAATAAAGGATATTTAAATGGGCGTTTTTGTCCTAGTTCCTTTTAAAACGGCATTTCACTCCTGTCATATAGAGAATAGGCATTTTTTTAAAACCAAAATTCAACAGCTTTAGAGGTCTGGAACCTTTAAATCCTGGAACTATAGCTTCCTGTAAATGTGTGTGTTTTTTTTTTTTCCTCATTTCACAATTCAGTGTGGTTTTTACAAATCAGGCTGATAATGTTTGGGTGAGTGGTACAGTGTGTATCCAAAATGATGCCATCTAAATAAACAGACAATATCAGGTCATATTTATCTTACTAAAGTGTACGTAAATAAAATACAAAGCAATAATATACAAAACAATATGATTTTAACACAAAGTATACAGGATTTTCCTAAAAATAAAGCTTGTTCTACAGTGTCCAACAGTGTCAGAAAGTCATTTACTCAGTAAATGATGAATTCATCAGGGTCAGATTATTCATTTTGGTCCATTTCAGTGGTAAATAACAATATATAAATAATAATTGTCAGTGTTTATATCAAGGCAACAACATAAACGCATCATATTTAGAGTTAGCCTGTTAGCATTGGCATTCAGTTCACAAGGGTTGAGACCAAAAACGACATATGGAGTGTCACTGACTACTTTTAAAAGATGTAACAAAGTAAATAGTGAATATTTGATGCATTTATTTTGACTCCTTCCATTTCACATTTCTCTTCAAACTATGAGGTCTGAGTCCCAGTGAGCAGCTTGCATCGCCCCTTCAAAGTCCGGCTGAATATTTTATTTTCCTCTGTTAATATGTTTAATTGTGTCCACTTCTTGTAGCTTTTAATGTTGAAATTATGTTTGTAAAAGATAGCATGGAACTTCATACTAGTTTAAGACTACGGTTGTGTGAAAACAGTACAAGATAGTTCCAAAACTCATCCATCCATCCATCCATTATCTACCTACCTATTTATTTATATATATATATATATATATATATATATATATATATATATATATATATATATATATATATATATATATAATGTATGTATAGGTAGGTAGATAATGGATGGATGAGTTTTGGAACTATCTTGTACCTTGTATCTTGTACTGAATGGACTTGGGATGTAACGGCAAACGGTATAATGATAATTTGCGATGAGTATACCGTCTAATTTATTTTTTATTTACCCAAAAACCGTCATTTATTAATTAATTTTTGGCAGCACATTTTTGACTTGATAATCATGGCGGACTAACTACACAGACTTTGCTCCGGAGATATCCCCTCTGAGTAAATGGTGACAAGCACTTAGTTTAACGTCATTTTCCCTCGCTTCTTGGCGTGCGTTTAGGAGCGCACTGCCGTTAGATTGCGAAAGGTGTGGACAATATTGGAGACGGACACACTTGTCCCCATACTTAAAGTATACAGCGAAGGAGAAAAACTATTTGATGTTGCTTTTATTTTTCCAATATTGCGTCTTTTACCAGCTGTGACTGAGAGTTAATGAAGGGAGGAAACATGCAGCAGGTGATTTGTCGTGAACGTTGTCACGACTTGTTTTATAAAATATTTAGTTTGTTTACTGGGATGTTCACTCGTCATTTATTCAACTGCAAACTATCAGTGTTAAAATAACATCAATACTAGCTAGATTGTTGACCAAACTGTTGTACTGAACCACAAGGAGGCGTTGGGGAAGAAAAACACCTCTTTGTTCGACTTCATCTTCATTAGCCAAACTGCTTTGTGTTTTATTATGATATCAAAAAATAAATGGCATGTTTTTTGTGGTTTTTTTTACATTATTTGCTTTTTTCATGTCACAAATGTTTTACTTCAAAAACTATTCATGTGACTAATCATTTTGTTAATGTTATATTGTGCATAGGTAATTTCTATACAACATATTTCTGGTCAAACTCTTAATGGATCTGTCCCTATACAGCATCTACATGTACATATAAATGTTCATAACTTAAAAAAAATAAAATTAGGATGATGAAAAAAAACTCCCTCTCTCAAAATGTAAAAATACAGATAAAGGCATCATGTAATGACAAAAAGCTGACAAGTTGGTATTATTAATGAATAAACAAAACTTAATATTTGTCTATAGATATATGGATAATGTTTATTTTTAGCCTTTTTTTTTTAGACATTACAAATGACATGATGGTATTAGGTTCACACCCCAACACTGCTTTACTTAACAATCAGTAATCATGATTTCAATATTAACAATAATTTTAATAATTACTTAGGCCATAGTTGGCAGCCCTAGATCTCATACATGAACACTATTTATTATCTATATGGAAAAAAATTGCAGTTATGCCTTATGGCCATCAGGTGCCATCTTTCAAAATTATATATATATATATATATACACATGTGTACATATATACGTGTATATATATATATGTGTGTACATAGATACGTGTGTAAATATATATATTTGTATATATATATGTATATATTATGTATGTATATATGTGTGTATATATTATATTTATATGTATATATATATATATTTATATAAATATATATATATATATTGTATGTATATATATATATGTGTGTGTGTGTGTGTGTGTGTGTGTATATATATATATATATATATATATATATATATATAAACTGCATGTGTATACACATATATATATATACTGTATGTGTATATATATGTATGTGTATATGTATGTATATATATGTGTATGTATGTATATATATGTGTATATATGTATGTATGTGTATATATATATATAATGTGTGTATGTGTGTGTATATATATATATATATATATATATATATATATATATATATATATATATATATATAATGTATGTGTGTGTGTGTGTGTGTGTGTAATTCCTGCTGTGGAAGAAGGCCTAATCTTTGACTATCAGTACGTCCTTTAAAACAGCAGTGCCCTCCTGTCACATTGAGGACATTTTTAAATGAAGTATTTTGCAGTTACAGTATTTTTGTTTTCTTAGGCTTGTTGTGTTGTGGACGTTGTTTTTTGTTTGAGATCTAATTCCACGTTTTCATCGACAGGTGAGTTTTGAAATAATAAGCTAGGGAGGCGACGAATTACAGCGTAGCAGTGACAAGCAATTTGGTGAAACACCTCCTGCCTCCTCGTCTCCAGGCAGTGCTAATCTATTACTGAGCTCTAATAATGGTGCCACTCATACTGCCACCACCCCCACCATCCTTCTAGAACCTCGATGTGAGTCACGCCTGGGGTTAAGGGACTACTACAGCGATGACGATGACAGATGTGAGTGATGACTGCGAGGACGGATGATGATTAGCAAGAGTCGAGGCCGCTTCGTAGGAGGCTGACTCCCGACAGAACAGTACATCATAGCCAGCCATCCTGCAAACGGACAGGAATAGGACGTGTGTTTGCTTACCTCAAATCACTCGGATTCTCTATGGAAAGTGACAGTTAAAACACATACAGTATGTTTGATATATTACAAACCTATATTATCTAGGTCAGTGTTGTTCAACCACTGTGCCGCGGCACACTAGGGTGCCGTGAGATACAGTCTGTTGTGCCGTGGGGGATTATAGAGTTTCACCTTTTTGGGTTAAAAATATTTTTTGCAAACCAGTAATTATAATCCGCAAATAATGTGCCGTTGTTGAGTGTCGGTGCTGTCTAGATCTCGGCAGAGAGTAATACTCTTCCATATCAGTAGGTGACAGCCGGTAGCTAATTGCTTTGTAGATGTTGGCAGTGTTAATTTTGACAGCAAAATTTGATTTAGTTTTAATCATAGTCTTTTGACTAAAATGTAATTTAGTTTTAGTCATAATTTAGTTATTTAAATTGTTTTAGTTTTACTCTAATTTTAGTTGACGAAATATCATAAGAGTATGGTCGACGAAAACTACAGTAGACTTAGTCGACTAAAGGGTAATATGTAAACTTTCCCTTCAATTTCTGAAAGTCAAAGCAAAACAGCGGAAAAATCACCGATACAAGTCGTATTTTTATGAAAATCATGTCTCAATTTTAGTATTTCACGAGTAAGCCGTGTAGTAAACGGGATAACGTTGAGTGAGTTGTATGTTGTGGAAAATGCTTACCTGTGTGTGGATTTTGGGGTGATTCGACTGTAAATGTCGCTTCAAGTTTGTTGTGTTTCCCTGTAATCCTCGCGCTGCATTTCTTACACTGCGTCTTGTTATCTTTGAAGTCAAATATAAAATTTCCCCATATGTCCTCTCTCTTGTTGTCTTCTGCAGCGCATTCTCAAACGCAAACTACGTTTACGTAACTTCCTTACCACGTCGCTCTGATTGGTTCTCTTCCCAACTCCTCCCGCCTCTTCCCAACAAAATGAGTTCCAATTGGATCTCGTCTGGCAGACATTTTTGTCTCGTTTTTATTCGTTGACAAATATGTCAATACACCTCGTCATCGTCTTAGTCCACGTAAATTATTTTTTATTTAGTTATTGTCTCGTTTTAGTCAGAAAAAAAAGGTCGTTCACGATAACTATGCCAAAAAATTTTCGTCAACAAAATTAACACTAGATGTCGGAAACACGCTGTGTGAGACGACGATGGTTTGTCGTGATCATGATATGCAGACAACAGCGGGAGGCAAGGTGCAGGTCAAAAGGTGTCTAATGCTTAAACCAAAAATTAAAAAAAGCTGGGTGACCCTAAAAAAATGCATTAGAGCTTAGGGATGGCTATGCAGAACGAAACTAAAACTGAACTGGTTACAAAATAAACAAAAGCAGAATGCTGGACGACAGCAAAGACTTACAGTGTGTGGAGCAGAGACGGCGTCCACAATGTACATCCGTACGTGACGTGACAATCAACAATGTCCGCACAAAGAAGGATAAAAACAGCTGTAATATTCTTGATTGCTAAAACAAAGTAGATGCGCGGAATATTGCTCAAAGGAAGACATGAAACTGCAACAGGAAAATACCGACAAAACAGGAAAAGCCACCAAAAGAGGAACGTAAGACAAGAACTAAAACACTACGCACGGGAAAACAGCAAAAAACTCAGGTGGTGACAGCACACCTACTTTGAGACGAGCTATATTAATGCATGGTTGGTTATGGTTTAAATTCATATCCAACAATTGCATCAACAACTTTTTATTGTCTACTAAGTTCCATTTATGAATGATTTCTGCTGGTGGGGTGCCTCCAGATTTTTTTAATGAAAAAAACGCGCCTTGGCTAAAAAAAGGTTGAAAAACACTGATCTAGGTAATATAGTTAAGCAAATTATTGCAACCCCAGAAATAAACAGCACACTTCAGGGGTGTTCAAACTTGTTCCAAAATGTGTGGGCCATTTACATATCTATTTCATTTTTTTAAAAATCAAACCAAATTTCAGATATCAAATTTATTTACAGGGGACATATGATGATTTTAATTTATATTTAAAAACCTTTTCTTGTGGTTTGGATGATTTGTATTGGATATGTTTTGGTGTACATTTTGCGTAACCTTTGCTCCATAGTAACTTTCTCATCCTGTTATTTTGAGTCTTTCTGCAAGATGTTAATTTTTGGAGGCATCCCCAATTGCAAATGAAACCACACCTCATCCTTTGTGAAAGTATCATAATTCATCTTTAGAAAATATGACTGTTCAAATATTTATCTTGAAGTCGCCTCCTCTCTCTCTTTTACAGACACGGTCTATAAATCTATAAACGCGATATAGATTCACCCGGTCACAACATTAGAAACATCGGCACACTCGCAATGTATTCAATAAGTGCATTTATGTCATTGCATGTCGCATGTTATTATGCGCATGCCACTATTTGATGAAAATACTATTTTATCTAGGAAACTCCTCAAACTCTGGCTAAGAGCTTAACTTTAATGTCCAAAACAGCATATACACCTTGCTGTGACATCAATAACGTAGCGAGACTGCAAAACTTCGTAAACAATGTGATAGGTGACAAAGCACATCATAATAAGTTATTGGTATCAACATTTCATCGTTTTTTCATTACATTGCATCTTTTTGTTCTTTTTTCCTACATGTTTCGACTGTCCTGACCTGTAGCAACAGGTCATGCCTCGTTTTTGGTTTTATGATGGTTCGTCCTTTGATTAATGTTAGTCTCTGTCTAGGGCTCTTAATTTCTAGTTTCCATTCCATTCTGTTGTCTTTGCACCATTATACTTTTTGCCAGTGTACCTGTTGTCATTTTGCAATCAAGCCTAATTAGGTTCAGCCGTTGCTGCTGGCTGGTGCTGGAAAATTGCTTTTGTATGCCTTTTCCTATGTAAACTGGTACTGGTTTTTTTTTTGTTGTATTGCATAGCTTTTACTGGGCTTGGGGTGCACTCCCAGCTGCACCATTTTTTTTTCTCGAATATTAAATACAGTTTTACCTGCACGCTGTCTCCTGCACCCTGAGATCAAGACAACTACCACTGCAATGCGGCCCAAGTTGTTAAGATCCGTACTCGGATCTTCTCATATTATTTTTTATTGTTTCCATTGTTGTATCACTCCGTCATTCTACCTCTTATTTCCTGTTTGTTCCGTCACCATGGTCACTCGTTAGTTCACCTGCAACTCACGGTCCCGCACACCTGCTCCAAATAATCACCTTCCCTTTATAAGCCTTCCTCTTTTCATTCTTCTGCCTGGGACTCTAGTTTGCTCTCACGCAACTATACGTCTGTTTTGATCGTTTGCTTTCACGCAATTCCTACTATTTTTGCAAGCTCTCACGCTACGCACTTCGTTATTAGCTCACATGCTAAATGTTTTATTTACTCCTTTTTGTGTGCCAACGTGCCAGTTTAATTTCCTATTTTGTATCTTCTAGTTCTCATACTAGCGTCTTTGGTTTGCCTTTTGTTAGCTCCAGTGTTTTTGTTATAGCTCTCCTTCTGTTATTTAGAATAAATTGGTTATATCTTACCTTTGTTGTGTTCTTCGTTTTGACGCATCCTCGAGGGAATCGAACCCGGCACCACAATGCGGAAACAGGCGTAACACAAGTGTCACATTGACAATATGCTGCGGGCAAACAAAATTCAAATTGCGGCCCACAAATGGCCTCCATACCACACTTTGGATACTACTGTCATTGATGATGACATTTTATGAAAAATTGTGTAATTTGTCCAACATTTTAGAGACAATTTTTTTTTCTGAACTATTGGCTAAAAAGGAAAAAAAGAATACAATATGAATAATAAGTTATAACAATTGTTGATTTTATTAATAACAGAGTGGATATTTATTTAAATTTCAACATTTAGATATGTCTCAAATGGCTTAACCAATGACAAAGCAAGCTTTTAAATGCTTTAAACTGTCTTTGGGAAGGATCGTCCTCCACCAATGCAAATGTTGACACGGCTATTAAAGCTGTGACAACCTGTTTGAGGGTTATAATCTCAACCTCAGCTCAAAGTCTGTCTCACATTTTGTCCCTAGAGCACAAATGTCTGCAACTTTAGCTGTCAAACTGCTCTTTAGCTCATTCCTGCCTTACACCAAAAATGACAAGGAGGTAAGAGCCTTTTTAGCTGAATTGCATGGAAAAAAACCCCCAAAAAAGACATTTTTTGCTGTCACTGCTGCTACTGGGAGATTTATTTATTTGATTCTGTCTTTCACGTCCCTGTTTAAAAAAAAAAGAAAGGAGGTCTGTGGGCTTCTCATATCAGTCAGTGTGATGGAATGCACCACTTGTACCTCCTCTGAGATTAAGCAGCATGAAATGTCAATTTAGAAGAAACGGGCAGAAAGACTAAGTTGAATGCGGGATAAAGAGAAGAGAAGAAACCGGCAGAAAGACGAAGGCTTCTCGACTCGTCTTGTGGGACCGGGGAAGACATCAGGGAGGATGAAATGTTTGGACTTGAACCGCCAATACTGACTCTCTTCTACAAATGTGGAAAATAAATAGCTTCTGTTCCCACTCTTACAGTTTTTAAGGATTTATCCAAAAACACAAGTCAAAGATCCTCTATATAAGTGGTTCTCAAATGGGGGTACGCGTACTTAAAGGTATGCCAAGGGGTACGTGAGATTTTTAACAAATATTCTAAAAATAGCAACAATTCAAAAATCCTTTATGAATATATATATTGAATAATACTTCAACAAAATATGAATGTAAGTCAATAAACTGTGAAAATAACTGCAACAATGCAATATTCAGTGTTGACAGCTAGATTTTTTTGTGGACATGTTCCATAAATATTGATGTTAAAGATTTATTTTTTTGTGAAGAAATGTTTAGAATTGAGTTCATGAATCCAAATGGATCTCTATTACAATCCCCAAAGAGGGCACTTTAAGTTGATGATTACTTCTATGTGTAGAAATCTGTATTTATAATTGAATCACTTGTTTATTTTTCAGCAAGTTTTTAGTTTTTTTATAAATCTTTTTTTCCCAATAGTTCAAGAAAGACCACTACAAATGAGCAATATTTTGCACTGTAATACAATTTAATAAATCAGAAACTGATGACATAGTGCTGTATTTGACTTCTTTATGTCTTTTTTTCAACCAAAAATGATTTGCTCTGATTAGGGGGTACTTGAATTAAAAAAATGTTCACAGGGGGTACATCAGTGAAAAAAGGTTGAGAACCACTGCTCTATATGACATGAGTGCGTTGATGTTTTTAAGGACCTGCTGCAAAAACGTTTTTGTCTTGTGGAAGCTTAGTGGAAGGTTAATGACGCCACCTTTTCCCATCATCCCCACTGGGTGTTTTTATGGAGGAGGAATTAATTACTTGTGACAAATACGCTTCGCGCTCAGACGAGACGTCGTTTTCGGCCAGGCGGCCTGTGAACAAAAACATTTTTCTAAAGCGTTGGTTATATTAGCCGTGAAGTCGCCTATAATCGCTGGACGCTACGAAAGTAGCAGCGTCGAATGTACGTGCTTTTGTAGCCTTGACATTACCTTGTCCTTTCTGGCCCTGGGAAAGGTATGAAACCACTTTGGAATCATTAGTGTAAGGTTTCATCTACACTACCTATATTCGTTATAGAGTTTCTCTGCTAATAGTTTTCAGTTTTTTAGAGTTCATTTTAAAAATCCCCCAAATTTGAACAGTGTAGACATACGGATGACATGAAATTGTCAAACATTTACATTCTTATCCATTCTTATCCCTTTTCTACCGCTTGTCCCTTTCGGAGTCGCGGGGGGTGCTGTAGCCTACCAGTTATTTTAATAAGATGTTTGTGTTCTGACATTTTTAATAACAGACTACCCATACATAAACTCTAACACAAAAAGTAGCTTATCTAAATGTTGTTCATGCATGCACATTTAGGTAAAAGAAACCTCTAGAACAGAGGTGCCCAAAGTGGGGCAAAATGAGTCCAAGTTGGCCCGTCGAGTAATTTTTTTTTTTTAGATAAAACAAAATAACATGCAAGATAACATACTCTTTATACACCATACAATCAGTCAAATTACTAAAATATCACATAGTGAAATAAAATACAAAATTCAAGGTAAGATGTTAAAGCAAGCATAACTAGGTCTAAGTTAATGTGTACAGATTTTTTTTCTTTTCAATCAACGCGTAACCTTTGTTTTGAACACATTCATATCTAAAAATAATTAGACGTATGTTGGTAATCTATTCCATAGTTCAGTGGTTCTCAAACGGGGGTACTTGAAGGTATGCCAAGGGGTACGTGACATTTTTCAAAAATATTCTAAAAATAGCAGCAATTCAAAAATCCTTTATAAATATATTTATTGAATAATACTTCAACAAAATGTGAATTTAAGTTCATAAATTGTGAAAAGAAATGCAACAATGCAATATTAAGTGTTGACAGCTAGATTTTTTGTGGACATGTTCCATAAATATTGATGTTAAAGATTTCTTTTTTGTGAAGAAATGTTTAGAATTAAGTTCATGATTCCAGATGGATCTCTATTACAATCCCCAAAGAGGGCACTTTCAGTTGATGATTTCTTCTGTGTGTAGAAATCTTTATTTATAATTGAATCACTTGTTTATTTTTTCAACAAGTTTTTAGTAATGTTTATATATTTTCTTCCAAATAGTTCAAGAAAGACCACTACAAATGAGCAATATTTTGCACTGTTATACAATTTAATAAATCAGAAACTGATGACATGCTGTATTTTAATTCTTTATCTCTTTTTTTCAACAAAAAATGCTTTGCTCTGATTAGGGGGTACTTGAATTTAAAAAATGTTCACAGGGGGTACATCACTGAAAAAAGGTTGAGAACCACTGCCATAGTTGACAGCCTGAGATGGAAAAGGCAGATTGTCCAAATTGAGTTCTTCTGGGTTTTTATAATCATATCCCACTGAGTTTTTTTCTTGACCTGGTGTGGGATCTGAGCCGAGGATGTCGTTGTGGCTTGTGCAGCCCTTTGAGACACTTGTGATTAAAGGCTAAATAAATTAACTTTGATTGATTCATTGATTGATTCTGGAAGTTCTGAGTGATATTTTGCCGTTCCCAATCGTCATGCTGCTTGATAGCCATTACTGCTGTGTCTTTAAATGTACCTTGGAAGAGATCCTTAGGTTGGATCTTGTAAACCACCAAAAAAATAAGCTACAATAAACATAAATGAAAAAAATCCTCTCTCTCTCTCTCTATATATATATATATATATATATATATATATATGTATATATATGTATATATATATATGTATATATATATATATATATATATATATATATATATATATATATATATATGTATATATATGAAAGTGATGCCAGCAGATAGGCTATTTGCCCAAACTGTAAAAGGCCAGGTTGCACAAGATGTCGTGATGTAAAGTTGTTACACAAAAGGGAAAGATGAGAATAAATCAGGGCATGCATGAACATCTTAGCTGCTGGAATTCTCAATAGCTTAAAACAATTGAGGTTACTTTTTCCTACTTTTAAGACCTTATGTGCTTTTCAAATGTAAGTTGTGGGTCTAGGATTATGCCCACATACCGTATTTTTCGGAGTATAAGTCGCTCCGGAGTATGAATCGGACCTGCCAAAAATGCATACTAAAGACGGAAAAAAAACATATATAAGTTGCCCTGGAGTATAAGTCGCATTTTTGGGGGACATTTATTTGATAAAACCCAACACCAAGAATAGACATTTGAAAGGCAATTTAAAATAAATAAAGAATAGTGAATAACAGGCTGAATAAATGTATATTATATGACACTAAACAACCAACTGAGACGGTGCCTGGTATCTTAACGCAGTGTTTTTCAACCACTGTGCCGCAGCACACTAGTGTGCCGTGAGATACAGTCTGGTATGCCGTGGGTTATTGTCTAATTTCACCTATTTGGGTAAAAAAAAAATGTCAAACCAGTAATTATAGTCTGAAAATTGTGTTGTTGAGTGTTTGTGTTGTCTCGAGCTCAGCAGAGTAACAGTGTAATATTGTTCCATATCAGCAGGTGGCAGCCGGTGCTAATTGATTTGTAGATGTTGGAAGAAGCGGGAGGCGGTGTGCAGGTAAAATTATGTCTAATGCTTAAACCAAATATTTAAAAAAAGTGAGTACCCCTATGAAAAGGCATTGAAGCTTAGGGATGGCTATGCAGAACTTAACTAAAACTGAACTGGCTACAAAGTAAACAAAAACGGAATGCTGGACGACAGCAAAGACTTACTGTGGAGCAAAGACGGCATCCACAAAGTACATCTGTACATGACATGACAATCAACAATGTCCCCACAAAGAATGATAAAAACAACTGAAATATTCTTGATTGATAAAAACATAGTACTGAAGATGCGGTAAATATCGCTCAAAGGAAGACATGAAACTGCCACAGGAAAATAACAAAAAAAGACAAAACGCCACCAAAATAGGAGCGCAAGACAAGAATTAACACACTACATACAGGAAAACAGCAAAAAAGTCCAAATAAGTCAGGGCGTGATGTGACAGGTGGTGACAGTACACCTACTTTTAGACAAGAGCTATATTGATGCATGGTTGGTTATGTTTTAAAGTCATATCCAACAATTTCGACGACTTTTTACTGTCAACTGAGTTTCGTTTTTTAATGATTTATGGTGGTGGTGTTCCAGATTTTTTCAACGCAAAAAATGTAACTTGCCTCAAAAAAGCTTGAAAAACACTGTCTTAACATAACATATTATGGTAAGAGTCATTCAAATAACTATAACATATAGAACATGCTATACCTTTACCAAACAATCTGTCACTCCTAATTGCTAAATCCGATTAAATCTTATACGTCTAGTCGCTTACGTGAATAAGCTTAATAATATTATTTGATATGTTACGGTAATGTTTTAATAATTTCACACATAAGTCGCTCCTGAGTCTAAAAACTGCGACTTATAGTCCGAAAAATACGGTATTTACATTTAAGTTGACTGGCCTCTGTCACACTCGCACAAAACATTCATGGCCCGTTGTGAAGGAGATGTATTAATGAACACATTTCTTTTTTAAATGGATGATAATTTTTCATTGTTGCTGTTTGAGTAAAATGTGTGGTGTTCAGGTTTTAAGGGCAGGGTTGTTGTAGAATTTGAGAACAAAAATAAATTGATCCATTTTGGAATGAGGCTGTGACATAACCAAATGTGGAAAAAGTGAAGCGCTTTGAATACTTTCCGGATGCACTGTATGGATATTTGTTTTAAAGTCAGGATTAAGATGATTATTTTGCAGCCATTGACGCATCTTGTTAGTACCTATGTAGCCTTGCTAGGTGACTTGGCTGCTGTTTTTAACCACATTATCTGCATAAAGTTGGCAGGTGGTATCTGGGCAACATGAAGGAAAGTCACTTAATAAAGGCTAAATATGAGTGGATCAAGTATTGACCCTTGGGGTATTACCATTTCATTATTGAAAAAATGTGACTTTACTTGGTGAATAGAAGACCCAAACCAACAAATTTCAGGATTTAAGACATGGGTGTCAAACTGGCCCGCGGGCCAAATTTTGCCCGCCGTGTATTTTCATTTGGCCCTTGAGGCAATATCAAATTAACATTAGAGCTGGCCCGCCGGTATTATACAACGGCGGTGTCGCTGTAACACCGCATTCACCGCTAATACTCATACTTCCTAACCCCTCCTCGCCCCCTGATTTTCCAAGGAGACTCCCAAATTTCGGTGCCCCTCACAAAAATCACAGGGGGCAACCATTACACACACACACGCTAATGCAATGCAAGCTTGGTCAACAGCCATACAGGTCACACTGAGGGTGGCCGTATAAACAACTTTAAGACTGTTAGAAATATGCGCCACATTGTGAACAAATACTAAACGAGAATGACAAGCAAATTTTGGCAGAACATCCACACTTTAACACAACATAAACACAACAGAACAAATACACAGAACCCCTTGCAGCACTACCTCTACCTGGACGCTAAAATATAAAAATGTATTATTAGCCTGTGGGAAAAGTTTATTTTGATATTTACCTGAGAAGGCTGCAAATAGAAAAGAGGCATTCAATTTCTATTTAAATTTGATTTGATATGCCATTGCTATTTTTAAATTATTAGTATTATTTGAAACTCAATTTTGCATGTCACTATAAAGTTATATAAGTCTCGCTTGTTCAATATTCAATGCAAAACTTGTTTGGGTCCCTATTAAAAGGTTAATTTGTTCAACCTTGGTCCTCGGCTTTGTTCAGTTTAAAATTTTGGCCCACTCTGTATTTGAGTTTGACACCCCTGATTTAAGAGAATGTTGTGGTTGACTGTCCCAAATGCCTTTTTTTAGGTCAAGAAACACCACCCTCACAACATGTCCATAGAGCACTTCAGGTTTTATACTGAGATAGGTGTTTGCTATCTCTGTCGAGTACTTTGGTGTAAAACTAAAGAAGCTGATTGTATTCCAAACAATCAATCAACGGTGCTGCTGCAATCTTCTCCAATACTTCTGATAAAACAGGCATAATAGAAAGAGGGCGATAACTAACAGGATCATTAGGTGTTGCTGCTTTGAATATTGGGGTAATTACAGCGTTTTCCCTGATGTTGGGGAGCTTACTGGCCTGAAAAGATAAATGATTAATACATGACTATATTGTTGTATCCAAGTTAGAAATGTATTTTGCTCTAGAGTTAGTTTCTCAACAACTTATGCTACTTGTGCTTCAGTGGCCTCCCTAATACAAAAGGGGTGTGATAATTTCATACATACGCTTGTCTTTAATTACAAAAGAGGCACTATAATTATTTCACTGACTGTATAAAATCCGTATTACATTTATGTGGTATTATCTGAGAATTAAGTATTTTAAGTTCCTTTATCATTTTTGACTGCATGATTTGTTGGTTTAGTGTTTCCACAGGATTTCACTTTTGCCCTTTGCAATTGCTATTAACGTATTTTTCGGATTATACGTCGCACCGGCCGAAAATGCATAATAAAGAAGGAAAAAAACATATAAACGTCGCAATGGAGTATACAGTAAGTCGCATTTTGGGGGGAAATTGATTTGACAAAATCCAACACCGAGAATAGACATTTGAAAGGCAATTTAAAATAAATCAAGAATAGTGAACAACAGAATGAATAAGTGTACGTTATATGACGCATAAATAACCAACTGAGAAGGTGCCTGGTATGTTAACGTTACGTAACATATTATGGTAAGAGTCATTCAAATAACATAAAGAACATGCTATACGTTTACCAAACAATCTGTCACTCCTAATCGATAAATCCGATGAAATCTTCTTCCTCGATGTTGCTTCTAAACAACTCTGCCAACTCCAAAGGTATGCTCAGCTTCCTTTTGTCGTTTTCTGCTGCATATTTCACTATGTCCAGCTTTTAATCTGCAGTACATGATTTCTTTTTCGGTGCCATTTTTTTTCAGCCCTTCTCAGTTGTTATAAGTTACCGCCAACGATGAAATGAACCATTTTAAAAGCTACGGCAGTAGTATATAGCATATAGCATGACCCACAATGCACTTCTGCCATGACCCTCCCCGCCGAATTCTTATTGGTTTACGTGTATGTGACGACTGCTGATGTGTGTGTTTGACGATTGCTGACATTTTCACGGTAATGTGTTAATAATTTCACACATAAGTCGCTCTGGAGTACAGTATATGTTGCACCCCCAGCCAAACTATGAAAAAAACTGTGACTTATAGTCCGAAAAATACAGTAGTTCAGTATGAAGCCTTCGCTATGCATGATTCCAGATTCCAGAACAGTTTAATCCTCAGGCTTTTGCAGATCAGCCAATCAGTTTATGTTTTGTGGTTAATGAAGTTGTTGAAGCCAGATCTCTTTGCTTCATCAGTTTGAGTATTACTATAGTAAACCATGGTTAAGGCTGTCTCCTTGGTGTTCTTTTTGCTACTTCGAATTTGGTGTTCTGTTTCCTTAGTTACCGCAGATGGGCGTAGGCACGACCCACACCTGCTTCCCATCACTAATTGCCCCTTATTTAAGGAGGAGGAAGATGTTGGATCGTTTGCAACTCTGGAGCCTGTCCTTCTTCTTCCTGCCCTTTTCCCGGAGGTCCGTGATAAGTATCTTTTTGTTTGTTAAAGGTAGTTTAGGATAGAGCCTTGTGGCTTTCCCAAGGTTCTTTTCTTTATTTTTTACAACTTGTAAAGTCATCTATTTTGCCAGTACCCTTAGTTTTTCCCTTTTTGTCTTCCTCCCGCTGAGACATCTTTGAAGAACTACTTCTGTGCTTATTTGTTCCACGGCAGACATTAAAGACTTTTGACCGCCATGACGCCTCTTCCCTGCATCTCGGCTCCCAAACTCAAACTCAAACCACACCTGACAAAGGTAGTAGCTTTCCCCTGTTTATCCGAAATGTCTGTGGTGTTTTTTTGTACTTATTTTTACAATTGAACAATTAATGATTTCAAAACACCTATCCAATTTGTTCATTCCTTTTGGCTGTTTTCAGTCAATATATTTAAATTTATGTTAGAATTGATGAATTTTTGATTTGGGGATCCATCCCATTCTACCGCTTGTCCCTTTTTTGGGGTTGCGGGGGGTACTGGAGCCTATCTCAGCTGCATTCGGGGGGAAAGCGGTGTACACCCTGAACAAGTCTCCACCACATCACAGGGCTGATTTGGGGATTATCATCTTTATTTTGTCTGAATACTTTTATTAAAATAATGCAGTTTTGACAGTTTCTGACAGCGGATGTCATGTTTTGGTCTAATATGGATTAAATTATATGTTTTTGTTATCCTAACTGGTTTATTAGTAAATGTCATGCCAATTAATGTTTATTTTTACATTTTTGTTTATTGGGACAAGCGGTAGGAGATGGACGGATGGAGGGGTCTTATCTGACCAGTTGCTATTGAAGTCACTATTCCCTATTGTTTCATTATCACAGTCAAGCTGTCTCAAAACATTTTAAAAAAGCAACACAGGGAGAGGATAAAATAAAACAACAATATTAAAATTAATCTGAGATGAGAATCACTTTAAGGATTCAATAGGGGTATTTTAATTATATCTCTCTGCATTTATACTTTTCTTAAATATAATAACCCATCCTTTCCCATTGACCCGTTCTTTCTAAAGCCCAAATATCTAGGTATTTCCGTCATGCGTGCTGGTACACTTTGGTGGAAACTAGTGTTGTCCCGATAACAATATTTTGGTACCGGTATCAAAATTATTTTGATACTTTTCGGTACTTTTCAGTACTTTTCTAAATAAAGGTGACCACAAAAAATTGCATTATTGGCTTTAGTTTAACAAAAAATCTTAGGGTACATTAAACATATGTTTCCTATTGCAAGTTTGTCCTTATATAAAATAGTGAAGATACAAGACAACTTGTCTTTTATTAGGAAATAAGCAAACAAAGGCTCCTAATTAGTTTGCTTACATATGCAGTAACATATTCTGTCATTTTCCATTCTATTATTTTTTTCAAAATTATTAAGGACAATTGGTAGAAAATGAATTATTAATCTACTTGTTAATTTACTGTTAATGTTTGCTTACTTTCTCTTTTAGCAACTCTTTAACACTGCTGTTAAAATGTGATAATCACTTATTATTCCGTTGTTTGATACTTTAGATTAGTTTTGGATGATACCACAAATTATCAATCTGATACCAAGTAGGATCATACATTGGTCATATTCTAAGTCCTCATGTGTCCAGGGACATATTTCCTGAGTTTATAAACATAATATACATTTTTAAAAAACAAAAGATGTTGTGATGCCAAAACATATCGACGTAATCATAGTAGTATAGTCTACATACGCTACTGTACTTGGTATCATTACAGTGGATGTCAGGTGTAGATCCACCAATGGCGTTTGTTTACATTTTGATGCCGGTGAAGCATGCAGTGTAGTGAATTATGCAGGGATGATAATTGTAAGAAACGTACTTTATTTGTCGCCATGGAGGTGAAGTTTAGTGATATAGAAGTAGTTTTAGTCGCTTGCTTGCTAGTCGTGTCTTAAAGCACCTCTTCCGGTGGGTGTTTCAGTGTTATAACTTCACCTTTTTCGTTAGTTTTTAAGCCAAAATGCATCAGTTCTCCCTTTTCTGTCTACACACTGTCTGATCGTAAGTACTCCGTGATTGTGTACTGTGGAACATGCTCCTCTGCTCATAAACCAGCAATGTCACGACGTGACGACGACACGTGGCGGAACGGTACTTTTCAGAGGCGGTAATGGTACCGAAAAAAATGTATTAGTATCGCGGTACTATACTAAAACAGGTTTACTGTACAACCCTACTGGAGACAGATTTCTATAAAATGAGAATCAGTAAGTATTGTATGAATTTATTTATTTTTTAACAAGATGATACGCCAAAAAACCCGCTGGCTTTAATTTAATGTCCAATATTGTTTTTGAATTATTGACTGTTTGGAAAAAACAAATGCTGCTTTGTTTTTGTTTTTTGTGCTCGTAGCCAAACAAATGAAGACTTTGCTGCTACAGATTACAGGTAGCAGTCGAGTTGGCACTGGTGGTACTTGGCCAGATGGTAGGTTTGGTGCCACTGGAGGTGTTACTGTGTTAGTGTCATGAACATCAGCAACTCCAGACTAAGAGTTACTCAAACTGACTCAGATCTCCATGAAATACCTCATTTGTCAGTCAACCATCTGCAACTTTACATTGAAAGGCTAGTAATGTCAAAAACTGTGCTTCATACATCCCACTAGCTGTTTGCAGATGTACGTTTTTGTTAAAGTAAAGTACCAATGATTGTGTGGTTAAAGTTGTCCTCTGCATTTGACTCAACCCCTTGATCACCCCCTGGGAATTGAGGGGAGCAGTGGGTAGCAGCAGTGCCACGCCCGGGAATCATTTATGGTGATTATTTCACGCTTGAAATAGCTGTGTTCAGCCTTGGCCCAGAGACACATTTTCACTATGGCCATTGGAAACAAAAGGTTTAGGCTCCCCTAATCCAGTAGGTTCAAATTCTCCTTTTCACACAACCCTTGTCTTTGCTGACAGC